>NC_059539.1:6969696-7272727 GCF_905220415.1 Colias croceus | reverse complement strand
GAATAGTACCGATGTACCTACCGCAGACTGTCGTCTATTTTATGTATTAAGACTTTTATTCCTGAACAATAACTTGAACGGCATTGTAAGTAAACTGGAACTTGGTACGTCCTGCTTCACAATATGGAATATATTTCCATTTCTAAACGCCAGATTTGATTACATTTATGTAATGAAAAATTATTCTTGTTAAAATGTTTTAAATTATTATTGTGATTTTAATCATTGAAGCTCTATATTATGTACACTGTCTTAACAGTCCGATTAAAATGAAAAAAAAAAAATACGTAACTACATTTCATGCAACTACTACTACACTACATTTTACGTAATACTCGTACCGACAGACTATAAAATTAAAGGCTCAAAATCTAATTTGAATACTCGAAAATGAACTTGACGTGATATTGGAAATTCATACATCAAATCAACAAAGTTTGCCATAACTATTTCGCGTCAAATTTCAGAAACTGCTTGGTGGATAGACGAGCAATCTCTCTTGGTATGTGTAAACGAGCTCTATTGACGCATTGCTTCGGGCTATCCTTTACAGCTAAACGAACCTTATGTGATTCAAAGCATTGATGGCTATCAGCTAAATACGAACAATATTCATGACTCTAGCGAGAGCTACAGGTACATAATATATGCACACACTGAGAACTTCTGTACTTCAGCCATGAAAGACGAGCTACGTGAAACAAACAAGGAATGCATTGTGCTCTTGCTACGAACACATTCGTAGGTATAAACGTAAAGATAGCTCTAGGGCAGGCTATCAGCGGAATATACACAGTCGACTCATTTCTCGGTAAAGGAAAGTCAATATAATAAAATAGCCGTCCGGATCGATATCTTTTTCGTTTAAGTTTATGATGCAGCTCGAACGTAATATTTAGCATTAACAAAGTTATCGAAGTGAAATTGCAAATAGGAAATTACTTCGTTACATTCTTGAAATAAGGTTCATAACAAGGCAAAGCGCGATCGCTAAATAAAACCCTGGAGACATAGAAACACACGATTGGTCTGCTACATTACGATTGGCAGCAACTCGGCAATACACCTCTAACCACCTGTGTGTATTCAGCCGAACACCACTCATATCGACACACTAGCCCACTTCGATACGCCAATAGCGCTACGATACTCCATATTAAAGGCCCCAAATTGCAGTTTAATTTATTCCGTACGTGTCTCGGCAACAGAAGCACAATAACCGGCCAAAACAATACCGTCATCTATTAGGGGCGTTTGATTGCATTCATACATACATGCTTTCTCTAATTTCAATTTGTATACTGCTCTTCTTTCAATGGTTAACAAAGTTAACAAAACGTTTTAATGGAATCGGAGCGTGAACAGCAGATTACGTCCAATGTCCATGTGCGATTCTATTAAAACAAAGCTTCACAATAAAAAATAAAACTTTTAACAAATTACAACATTTTTCATATTGACGAGTAACTGTTTTCCACGACTGGAAAAATTCAAATGGACGCAACATATTCTCATAGTTTTTTACAATTGTTTTGCAATAAAACAATATGAATTACAATTGCAATTATCATGAAATTAATACCTACAACTGCAGATCATTGCTTAAAAATACAAAATAATAAAGCATCCTTTTCATTTGCATTCAAAGTATAAGCTAAGATGATATTTAATCGCGAAAACTATGTAGTAAAGAAGCGGAAAACAGTTACGGTATGAGCAATTATCATACTAGACGTTTCAGAGGTAACTGCCGAAACGGTTTTATGAAAGCGGGTCGGTTTGCAGTGGCACTGATATCGTATAAAATTAAAATGCTACAGCTTTTTCGACACGTGAACAGAATAGATTGGACACTGCTTTAAATCTACATATATGGGCGACTGTGAAAATATTACGTGTTTTTTATTTGTTATTACTTGCAAAATTCATGCTTACGTGCTATGAATAATTATTTAAGATAAAATGTTGTCATTTGCTTGGTATATTTAACGAAATAAATAAAGCCAATGCTACATCATAAACTCTACGTGATATGGATTTATTATGATTTTTGTTGTGTTACATAAAACGTACCTATATGTATCACCGATCTTAGTATTATCCGATAAAGTAGCAAGTGAATTAATGCTTATACTATTACATATTATTTTAATTGTATTTAAAATCTTGCAGATGGAAAATGTTATCCAGATATAATTAATTCAAGTATTTATAATGGCAATTGAACTTAGTTCACAATATAAAACAATGAAATGTATAAGTGAAGTCCCATGTCCCCGTAGTGGGGTAAGGGGCAGATGCATTATGCATACATCTGTTTCACTGATCGATTTTTCTTTAGGGACAAGTAGGTGATCAGCCTTCTGTGTCCTACCAGACCGAGACATTTTTTTTTCTTCGTCTCCACCGGGAATTGAATCCAGGACCCCTCGGTTCTACTCCCACGCGTCAACCACTGTACCAAGAAGGCGGTCAATGAAATGTATACATGTGTAAAAATATTCGCAGTTCACTTGTAAATGTAATTTTCTTGACAACATCCACGAGTTGTAACATAAAACCAAATCTAAACAACAAACTGAATTCTAGATGCCTTTTATGGCAATTCAAATGTTTCTTGGCCTGTATACGATATTTACGACAGGGGAATGACAAGATTATCATACAACAAACTATTCGGCCTAATCTTTCGGCATTGTGACGCATAAAAACAATTCGTGTATCAGTATACGTATTGTAGCCAAAATTGGCTCATGCGAAACGTGGGATAAGATTCTTATTTCACAAGTATGTAAGATCTGAATACAAAGCTCACTTAAGCCTTAATACCTGAATGTTTTCTTACTTTCTTTTCGGATGAAGAGAGTGTCTAAAAACAAATAAGAGATTAAAATGTAATATATTTTGGTTTACATAGAACTTAGGTAATCTATTTCATGTAAGGGATGGTAAAGGCGACTATTTGTACGTATAGAGCATTTAATTAACGTAACATTACGTCAGGAACTTAGAAAAGGGAATAACTTCAAACGATTGTGAAGTCCTAAGTCCACATAACGAAGTTACGCATAAGGGTCTTCACGATATATTGATCTAGTCCTGTTTGCGCAAATAATCAACAATGTAGACATTCTTTATAAAATCTGATTGAACCCTTAAAAACTAGTGTACACATTTCAAGGTTTTTATATCGCTTATACTAGTAACGGCTTATGTAATTTACTTTACAACAATACTTTGTGTATATTTTTGTAGTTATTTACGATTGATTATAATACTTTTCCAACTAAATAAACAGTGGCAAAAAAGGGTCCGGTTTCAAAGTCCACTTGTGCCGACCGAAAGCTTACTTTTACTTTAAGATGTAATTTGAAACGTTATGTATCGTGTATTTTCTAAGGTCTAATTGAGGAAAATATTATATTATTGTATCATGGTCATTTAAAGATAAAAATGATAGATAAGGTCATTTGTTTCGATGTAAATACTATATTTATTCATTTTACAAAGATAAAACCAGAAAGGAGATTTGTATAAACTAACTATTAAGTAGTATATTACGCTCTTCATTCTAGTCTAGCGAAATTTCAGGCTGAATACTTATGAAGAAAATAATGTGCGGAGGCACGCACACTGGGATTAATTAAATAGTTACACTTTGTAGAAAAAAAAATTAAAAGATTTTTGAAACTGATTGACTTGAAATCTTAGCGACCTCATAGACCACAATAGACAACGATTATCTCGGTCACAGTTAAATTGGACAGAAACCCAAATTAAAATTAAAAAAATTACGGCAAAATTGTCTCGAGATAAATCTTTACAATTGAAATAAAGTTATCGACTAATTTTAAGAAAATAATTGATAAAATTGGAGTTACTATGAGAATATTTCCATAAAATACAGCTGTAACATACACATTTTGAACTTAACCTCACCACTTAAATAACTACCTATATTAATAAATTGCCAGTGCGAACACCTCTCAAATTAAACTTATGCCTTTCTTCCAACTATGTACGTATAACTGACTCGAATGTTCTTCGCAAATGTCTTCTGTTAATTTAACGCGGAAGAGAACTTAAACATTGTAATGTAAAACTTTCAATGTAATGAGTTTTATTCACACACATTCATTCACGTGTGGTGCTAAGTGTTAAGCTTTATTATTTAAAAATAAAAATAAAACTTACGTCGAACTTTTCGGATTACAAACCATTACCACAAGCCGGTCTCTGTGAATTTATTTTATATTTTTATCTTATTCCATTTTAATGAATAGCACTTATGCTTAAAGCTGTCGTTATCTGTGCAATCGCCTGTGTAGCTTTCTTTTTATAAAATAAAATAGAGACTGAAACGAAAAGCAGATAAAAATTCAAAACAATATAGTTCCATCTTGTCCTCTACTTCAAACACTTTTCGTAAATACTTGACACAGAAAGGCCAGGCTTAGTTTAGTTCTTGGCCAAAACAAAAAAAATCTATTTAACTGAAACAAAACAAAGTTAATCCGCATATAAATTGGCTGAAAATTTAATGGCAACGACCTATCAAGCTCTCAGGTAAAGCGCGGGTGTTTATATTCGCAAGCGCCATATTATATTATTTTTATGAACCGTTTATCCCACGTTAAAGATAAGAACAGAATTTACATACGAAAACAACTACAATATAATCCATCGTCTGAACGTAAAAAAGGAGTCACATTATTTTTAAACTGAAACGATTCGTTCGCTCTATACATGTTTGTTTTAATTTATTGCCAAGGATATCACTTGTGGCTTTAAACGCGGTAATAGAATAGTCTCGAGTGCACCGCACGTTATAGGGGAAGCATGTCTTACATTTTAAAAGGATTACGAGGTCTTGCGATTCCCGATTTATCTTCCTAACGACTTCCGCCGTGTGACGTGCGGCGCGGGCCAACGCCACCGCGACCGTTCCGCGACACTCGCACAACCTATCCAACCACACCATCCAGTTTCACGTTTACCATCATTTTTCATTCCGACATGCATATTCAACGATATAATAAATCATTCGCGAAAAGAGCCAAACGAAATAACCTACTGTCCTGCTGGAGCTAGCAAAATGTGAGCAAACAAAAAGCAATAATTACCCAGCCTTTCGAGTTGTTGATAAATGGTGCTATCACTAGTGCTATAAAAATGTTGCTTGCTGTTTATTCAAATAATAATTCATGCTGGAATTATTTATCGAACTCGTGACTTTGTCTTTGGTTATAAAATATATACTTCGTAATAAGTCTGACTTTGAGCCGCCCTTCATGTTATAACACACACGGATTAAAATTCTACGATTTATACGAGAAAATATGATAACATATAAGAAACATTATAAACGAATAACGGGAAATATATAATTAGGATAACTCTCGTGACACAATTCACTGCCCCATTAGTTCATTGGCAATCTTGTTCGGGTACAGATAGATTAAGATATCTCAATTGAGATTACGTGAAAAATGGTAATTAATTGTCGTAACTCCAAGGAGTTGGTACCTAGTCTACCCATACCAGAAAATACGTCTGATATAGCTTTTCGATGCAATTAAATAGATGTAGAATACCATTATACACATTTAACCAAGTTATATTTAAAAATATGTATTAACCGTAATCTATCTGTATAACAGTACCACAATTGCAATATGTATTTCATATTATGTAACGAAAATGATACCCGTAACGTTGTGTTAACCTTACTTGGTTGTCTACAAACAATAATTAATATTGAATTACAACTCTATAAGACGATGATAATTACTTAAATTAATACCAGTAAAATTATTAAAATAAAAATTAACTTCAATAACAAAGAAAGCTGAGGTCAATAGCCTTAAAGCGATGATTAATATTAGAAATGGCTGCCTAGAAATTAATATTAATAGTTCACCACTGCAGTCATTAAGAAGGACTACATGCAAGTGTATATACTCCATTACCGCATAACACATAACGGCAATAATTCTTAATCCACCATATATTATGAGCTACGTCCACATTTCACACAAGTAATATTATGTGACGAAGCTAAATGCGAGCAAATTCGCAATTTCAAAAGGTGTCATTCAATCGACACGGATTAGCGTCCCGTGACAACCTGTTTACATAATTATAGTCAGATTTGCTACGAATGTGTGGCGAATGTTCACGCCTAGCTCCACTAATCAATGTTTTAGTCATGAAAATTATTGCTCTGTCTGCTGAATCTAAATTGCGTTCAAATCGCTTTCAGGAACAATTTTTGGGCTACATTTGCGTTTTTGCGTCGCTTATTTCTGTTCCGCCGTGACGGTAAAATAATGGTAACTAGAAAGGAATCTATTGTGGATTCAACCTTTCACGGTACGTTAAAATTTACAGATTGAATCTTAATGTAGGTGTGCTTCCCTTTAAGCCCTTAAAACTTATGTAAAGTTCATACGTACGCATGTTGTTAAGAGTGATTCAGCGAATGTAATCTTAAAGTAATGAGCCGTGACACTACCTGTGCGTAGTTTGGGCGATATGTTTGCGAAAACGAGGCCAAGCCTCCCCAAACTCCCTACTTAAAATGCTAACATTAAATAGACGATAGACATTTACACGCTTCTAAAAGGAGCTGTTTTTACATATTAGATTCATATAGATTTTCTTCATTTACGTATAAATAATTCGAGCAATATACGAATCAACAAAACATTGATATTATTACTGACTAATTATTCTAATGAATAATTCTCAAGACACAAATCTTCTCTATGGGAAAAATCTTTTGAGAGCGGAATTATGAAATAATTTTTTTAAAGACATTTAATACAAAGCAAACCGCGAAGTTACAAAGGAAGCTTTGAGGGTGGAAAAGCAAAGAAATTACACGAAAGTAATTACCTACATTATGCATACAATTAAGTTTTGATAATTAAATTAATCTGCCGTATATTCCAGAGAATATTATACTGAGGATTATTGAGATTATTATTCCGCGTATACACATTAACCTTCGCGTTTGATATATACTTGGAACAAATGATTTGCAATCTAAATTGAATATAGAGTATGGCCGCCAAATATTGTACAATAACAGTCGTGAAATCGTAACACACCGTAACATACGTGACTGATAGTAACATACGTGATTTTGTTAAGCCTAGTGTACATTACAACTAATAATGCAGGAGATTTTTTTTACATTTCTGTTTTATATTGTTAATTAAATTATTTGATTAAATTACTTTAAAACTCAATAAAACAAATTTAAATATTAAAGAAAAAGTTTTATTTCTCAAATTTTGTATTTCTATAATACTTACAAATGCAAAAATCATTCACAACTTATGATATTAATTACGAATACGAATTATTATAGTAAAAAAGTTACTAACTTCCGAAAAATGATAGTTTTTGAAGTGGGTTCTCTTTATGTAAAAAAGTAAATTTTTAACTTTAGATTCTCTAGTGAGTACTACCCCTAAGAGCCGCTCACGGATGTTACGTAACACAATAGTAACACATGGTATCATTCGTGAATAAAAATATGGTTGGACATAACCTAAAAAGCCTTTATTCGCCAAAGTATTGTAGTAATAAGACGCCGCATAGTTTGATTTGTTACTAGAACACTAAAGCTACACACATAATTTAAATAATATAGTAAATTTGTATTCTTACCTTGCATAATTCTCACTCAAAATTATTAAAATGTTGCGAAGCAAAAATGCCGACTACCTTTCGATTAACTTTGACAGTAACAGAATGGCGATTTTTTTACTAAAGGTTAGCCAACATGTAAATCGGTGTTGTCACTACTTAAAAATATTTTTGTGGCTTGGATATCTAGTTATTTAGGGTGTTATTTTATGGTAACCGTGCGTGAAGTATCATTCGTGAAAAAAAGTGAGACATAGTTTTAAGTGAGTTTTATATTAATTTCTTTTATGTTATTTTTATTAGAACTTGTTAAAACTATCCACAAGTTTACAGAATAATTTAAAAATACCAAAATTTTACAGGTATCAATAGATTTTTGCATAATTTTGTGACTTCAAAGTGTGAGATGACTAAGTGGGACACATGATTTTAGTATGGAAAGGAAAATAAGCATTTCAAAAAAAAAATATTGAGCTTGTTAAAGGCACTCAAAATTAATTTAAATTATTAATATAATGATAAATATAACATAGTGAAGCTGAAACTATTTAAAAACTACCATAATTACTATATAAAAAAATCTGGTGCTATATAAAATGACAAGGACATTTTTTTTTTCTTGAATGTACAATTTTTGGCGGCCATACTCTATAAAGTTTTCATTGAAAGTACAAACGTATGACCGTATTATTGCCGTAATATATTCTTCTTGTTATTCATAGGCATACAACTTACAACACGACGACGTTACGACAAAAATCCCTAAACACAAGATGAAACTATTGCATATTATAACAAACACAAATGAAGGATCAAAGTTTTAAGTAGGGCTAGAGCATATGACGTGTCGCAACTCCAGTTGACCCATGCAAACTCTGAAACGTAAATCTGTTGCGCTGATACGAGCAGTATCGACGATGGCATTAGGTAAACGCTCTCACCGATCTCCAAATCTCTTCGGATCCGGGGATTTGAGCTCGCCGAATCGATATGCACATTCAACAACCGATACAAAAAGTCCAAAATGATCAAAAGCTCATAAATTAATTTACATCATGAACTTATATAGTCTCTGGTCTATATAGAAAGTATCATCATCATCATCATCAGCCCATATACGTTCCCACTGCTGGGACACGGGCCTCCTATGAGGGTACAGGCCATAATCCACCACGCTGGCCAAGTGCGGGTTGGCGGATGACACATGTCGTCGAACTTTTTAATTCTTCGACATGTCGGTTTCCTCACGATGTTTTCCTTCACCGTTCGAGCAGTGGTGATGTTACAACATGCGCAGATAAATTGAAAAATCAATTTATTTCCTGCGCGCTCGCCTGGTCTCGAACCACGGACTTATCGATTCGAAGTCCGAGGTCTCACCACTGAGCCACCACTGCTCTATATAGAAAGTATATACTACTATAATTTTATAAACGCGAGTAAATTTTATATGAATGAACGCTTTTTAATACTTGGTAGTGATATAGCTTATGTATGAGAACAAAACATGAGCTATAGAAATATTCTCTATTGCCACCCGATAAAACCGCGCGGCACAACAATATTCATGTATAAAAATTCGACGCCATTTTAGACTTATTCGGTCACTTTAAAGTTCTCTTTATTCCGGTCGGAATTAACATGCGACGATCATAACTTCAGAATATTGATTTTATGCAGTCTCATATCTCTCTTCAGCGTAGCTTCAGGCGTAGATACCTATTATGCAATTCACATCTGTTTCAGATTTTCGGCCATTTTAAGTAGAACCTATACGTTCTGCCTGATGTTGCCATTTAAAAGCGGACTTGGGAATAGAATTTTAAACGTCTATTTTATGAGTAGTTCTGTTAAAGTAGCCATATTCGTATT
This sequence comes from Colias croceus, assembly GCF_905220415.1. Classification (NCBI taxonomy): domain Eukaryota; kingdom Metazoa; phylum Arthropoda; class Insecta; order Lepidoptera; family Pieridae; genus Colias; species Colias croceus. The sequence continues at coordinate 7,263,199 of NC_059539.1, read as the reverse complement.
ATACAAAATGCTCTGATTAATAAGAATTGTTTTTCATACTAAGAATTTGTTGTCTTAAAATTTTATTAATTATAATTTTTTAAGAGCTACGATGATCTTATTAATATTTTTTCCTTTTATACTAAATGCTATTTAAAAAAATGCTCTCTTAAAAAGTTGCGTATGTGATATTTTAATGTACCTATAATTTAACTTTAAGATCGATTTTACTCTGGTATGATTGTATGTCTAACAACAATTCATACATTGTTTGTAATACGACAAACTAGTTCTATAAAATCGTAATAAGTTATTGTTAATGTGTATAAGTTAAAGGAAATACTTTATTTATAATGGACACTTTATTTTATCGAATTTATCTATTAATTCTCGTCCCTACGTTAGAGCCCTTTATAGCGAGCGGAGTCTCGTCGTGACCGTGAATAAATCGAACATAACATGAACATAACCCTCCGAAAAAGTATTTCATAGAGACCTACAAATTATTTAATTAAAAAGAGCCTACGTACATTACTCATAATACAGATCCTTTAAATCGCCATATTCGTATCTAATGTATATCATACATTTTCAGGTATAAAAGATATGACACAAAAATTTTAAAGAGAATTTAAACAAAATATTTAATGTATCCAAACTTGTTAAGACAGAGTTTGTTAAAATTAGCACACGTTTTTCGGAATTAACTAATTTTCTTTCACCGCAATCTATACAGATATCTATATCTGCCTATCTGAATTTGTTGTATACAGTAAAAACTTTCTTAAGGCGAACTGGCACAAACATTTAAACAAACTTAACCAGTCTTAATTGAAGCGCCCGCCTCGCTACGACTGATACGCGAAATAAGCGGTTGGGTTCTGGTAACAAAACCTCCGTTTCGCCTTTCTTCTAACTAAATTACATCAAGAACCACAGACTTACAAAAACGTCACTATTAACTCCGGGTTTGAATATGGGAAAATTATATAAAAGAAATGAAATCCAACTGCCGACTGTTAGTCCTAGTGCATTTTAAATGAAATTGCTTCTTAAGAAGGATTGTGATACTCTACTCAGGATTAAGTGCTGTATAATCTTAAAATGGCACTGTTATCCTCAGCTCAATTAGAAAATTGGTTTTTATAATCACATTCGCTGGGAACGGGAGTATAAAGTTCAGATTAAGGCAGCATTAGCAACAGTCATTATAGGATACACACAACGCTAAGAAATCAGATAAACATCATTTCAAAGAAATTTTCTCATGAAGGAACTCAGATTACAAATTGTATTAAAAACATTTTCTATTACACACTTTCTATTAAACTCAACAAAATAATATTCCTTATTTTATTAACTTCATTGTTCTTTTCTATAGCAATGTTATATAATATCATTTATGAAGTTTTTCATTTCAAGGTTCGAAAAACTTTAAAATACCTATACCTAAATTTCTTTGTCGTCCCGTGGCCTTAAATAGCGAAAACAGAACCTTCCCAATTTCGTCTTGAAACTAACTCGGAATTTTAATATTGTTCATACTACCTTCGAACCGTTGAAATGCCGGGATCAACGCGAATTTAGTAAATTTTCGAAAGTCTTGTACCTTTATGGAAAATTAATTAAACACTGGAGCATTTTACTGATTTGCAAAACGTAAGCGTTACAAACGTGTTCATCATAATTAATGGAACCACATCAACGAACAACATTCATTGTCATTGAACACAGATTAATTATGTAAATTCGATTTGGGCTGCAGCAGGCGATAGCAAAGGAAATGCTTACAAAACGACCAGGCCGACATCACTCAACCACTTGCAAGTTCGCCATACTTAAAAAGGCCGCCGATCAATCTTGGAACCATTATCGCCAACCATGATTTATGCAAGCCAAGTAACAACGCGTTTAAAATATTACCCGAAATGGCGCCTAGTACATTCCTAAAGATGGTCGTAAATCGTGATAAGATTCAAAGTGAATAATTAACGCTTAAAACTTGATAAGGAATTGATCTTTGAAGATTATTTACTTAGTTTTAAATAATTACAAAGGACTGTATAACTAACTCTATAATTTAATAAGGAGCAACTACAAGTTTCAAATATAGTTTGCTTGACCTAACATGAAAACCGATCTATACTCTTGATTAAATTGATACACAGTATATAATAGTAATTAATTATGTCAGTAATCCTATTCAATTACGTACGTATTGATTACGATATAATATATCTACTAAGAAGAGCTAAATATATTCACATCTATTATAATATACGAACATGCAATAATATCCCTTAACATCGGTGTACGGTCGGAATGGGAATTATTTCGACATTCCGGAGGTTAGCACCGGAATGCCTTCCAAATTGGGGTGACCAATCAGGAACCCATTGTAATTTTCAGTGCGTTATTTAGTTAAAATTATTTATCTGTGAACACGGTGAAAATTGCCAAATAGTTCGAAAACGATAATATAATATAAAAAAAACTAGCAATTGTTAGTAGGTAATCATATTCTATTCATAATAAAACATAAATACAGATATAATATTCTCAACATCAAATCGCAACTATCCTAATAGACGAGCTAGCTATCTTGCCCTCCCGAAGATCCGAACGAATTATGGAAGGCGAACGGCAACATACGAGGGAGCACGTTTCTATAACGGATTGCCAAGCAAATTAAAAAGTGTAAACTCATTCATTGTATTCAAAAAACAATTAGCGAAACACATCCTGGAAGACCACACGCTCAAACTTTGAATGCAATGAATGAGTACCTAACCTAAACTTATGTTTATAGTATGTAACTAACTCTAAATTTTTAACTAACGAATGATATTTTTTATAAATACCTATGTTTAAAATTTAAGTTTCTCATGTAAGTGACTTAATGTCTTAATGGGAATAAATGTCTTTAAACCTTATTCTCCTTGATTTGTTTGTATTAATGTTGGATGTTGGGCGGATGAGATAATGGTTCATAGTTTATAGAGTATTCAATAAAAACAGTACATTAAGATTAATTACGATACTTCAAAAGCCAAGATAAAATTAGTTGTTTCACTAACTCTTCAAAAACAAACTTGGATCTTTATAAGTTCGTTTTAAATATAACAGTTCACTAGCTGGCAGTTTATTTTTATTATCATTTTCTTTTATTGGAACTACGAGTGATTTTTTTTTAGTTATCTACAGCAATAAAAGAAAAATTTAAAATAATTCACGTTTCACATAAAACAATAAATCAAATTTTATCAATCATATATTTCAGACAGCGGCAATCAAAGTCTGAATCAATAAAGAAGGCAAACTCTCGAAAACGAAGGTAAACACACGGGATTGCGTCACAAGGGGAAGACTTGCGAAGAGGTCCACATCACCTATTTTTCCTTTCCACACTTAATGAGTTAATCAACACTCGCAAACACATTCTTTAAGTTCACGTAGGTATGTTCCTGTGAAGATAAAATAGAATAATCCAGAATAATACATATCTTAATTTTTAAAATTCATGGTGTTCTTATTGTCATTCTTTTATTCGCCTCCAACTGAACATTTTCTAAAGAATTTTGGAAATATTACGCAGATGGAAATGTATATCATGACTAGAATACTCATTTTTATTATTCGATACTTATATTCGAAAGATTCAGATAAATATGACTGAAAAAACTTCTTAACGTCTCATATTATTTTCGATATTATAATGAATGATCATTATGTGTACGAAAATGTTACGTTTTCTGAAAAGAAAGTTAAAAACATTCTACAAGCGTAAATATTCATATCAAACATAAATTTCCTCTTTTTTGCGAATTAATATCAATTCATGACGCCGGGTACGCTTGAGTAGTACGTACTACACAAGTTAATATCTACTATAGTATAAACAACGACCTACATTTATTTATAAACATTATGTTTTAATATAAAATCCGTATCTTTCACCACGATTTTTTTTTTATACTAATGAATAACAAACCATGTTTTCAAACCCATTCCTTTGTGTATGTAATATATATTTCATGTTATTAGATACCTGAAGACGATAGAAAATAAATCAGTGTTGCAAAAAAATCAAAGGCATTTTAGTTTCTGATCAAATCAGGGTATTAATAATTATCTATACTATAATATCTTAATTGTTTTGGCCGTCTCGAAGAGAAAGTCTGGAATAGACTTATATATCACATTACAATCAAACTGAGCAATGAACTGTAAACATGGAGTTCAATAAATTAAGAGGATCGTTATTTTCCAGCACGAAATTATCTTAATAAGGAGCTCTGCGCGTTATTTATTGAAACATATCCAATAACATTACTCCCTTTCGGTTTACTTTTAATTTATCATTGATGTACGAAATGGTAGTTCATTTATTAATTTGATGGTATAATACGCGATATCAATCATGTGGGTGGGCAGTGGAGTAGCCGACGAGCGTAGCCAGCGTCTCCCCCATTCATCACACTTCGAGCGTTCTTAAGTGCTTTAACGCTGCCTCTGGGCCAACTCCTTATATCCCACTCTCTCGCTACATAAACAATCGCAAACTAAATTGTTTGTACAATATTAAAGAACGCTCGCTGCTCATGGTGGATCTCATTGTTGTATTTCTTGTTGTTTGCTCCGAACACTCACAATAACAACGTTAAAATAAACGTGCATGTTTACTGAAACTGAACTGCCATTAAAAATGACACTATTCATTGTGTACGGTAATTTAATGCGCTTTAAATTATAAAATGGATTCATTTTATTAACCTTCATTTTTAATAGGACTTGAACTTTACACGGTATAATAGATAAATATTAAATTCTATGAGTTAGTTGGTTTTATATATATGGACATAAGGATACACGTGTTATGTTACTAAGAAACAGATCACGTATCAATACTCGTCGTTACAATGCAAACAAGATCGATCAAAATCAAAAAGGGTGTATTGAAAAGGTCCTAATGATTAACTTCTGCTTGTGCCGGTACAAATCTTTTCGGCGAAATGGAACCAGTCGGATATATTACAGTTAAATAACAACAAGGAAACAAGTTGTGTCGGCATGCGAGCTATTCTGTTTAATAGCTACATTCGAAGTTTAGTTTTCGAAAACCGCAATTTGTACTGATGTCACTTCACCCCGCCTACGATATCTTGCCTTGAATAATAGCAGAGTAAAACAATTCGTTGCAAACTCAACAAACTCGACGAAGATGTATGTTATACCATCTGATAAAGTACGTCTAATTGAGATTGAAATCTTTATATTTAATTTTTTCTCCTTTTTTCTCAATTTACTACGCTAAAGCTTTGACACTTTACAGCGGCTAAAATAATAACGTGTTAAGGTATAGGTATTATTCTAATTTAAGGTGTATTAGAACGTATTCTGAGATTCCTTATAAGTTTTAACTTGTTATGTAAGTTGCCAATTATTTGTATTCCTAAAGGTTGATATTATGTATTGATATAATATGGTATTAGTTATTTAAGATAGAGTATGCTAAACTAATTATATGCAAAACCAAAGCTCTTAATAACTTATGCGTCTTAAACTAAACAAACTTTAAGTCCGATCTTAAGTATGCATATGATTATAAGTTCTATATAGAAGATAATTATTTAATATACTTGCAGTGTATGTATCTAGTTTAAATGGAATGAACACACACATAGAAAATTAAGAATTTAACACGTTTTAAGACACCATTTCCAAAGCCAAATAAATGCGCACTTCATTTGATCGCAATTTAGAGTAAGCCTAGATATGGCCATATAAGCCGTAGAACAGGGGTCGATGGTGTGAACGGGCTTAGAGATAACCACCGTGCACCCGCACCCTCTAACCAGACAATGTAGCTTTACCGAGAATAAAATAAATAAAAACTGTGATATTAATTTCATAGACATTTAACATAAACATTCCAATTAGCATCAAAAAATTAATGCGTAAAAAAGTTGATGGCGCAGGTGACACGTAATGGGGAAACGCATTAAGCTCTCGCGGAACTCGCGCCGCAAACGAGGTTCGAAATAAAATGCACTACTAATGATCGCTTCGCTCGCCGTATCGACCGACTTGATAACATTAATATTTACAATATTAATGCTTAAGCAATATAAGTTAACGACTCGCCATAATCAAAGTAGCAGTCGAACATATTTTCTCTCCGGAATAAATTGCTATTATAGATAGGAGTTCAAAGGATTATCCGAGCGAGCTGGAGCGAAGCTTCTTTAGATATCGCTTACATTACTCTGCAATTAAACGCCATTTCATGGAAGAATTTAGCTCTAGGAAACTCTACGATATTAATACTTAATACTAATCATTATTATATTCTCCAAGAATACTAGATATATATAAACCTACAATACCTCTACATTTTCTACATATTTTTCGAACTTTAGTTTTTATACGTCAACCAATTATATAAGGCATCCACCTATGTTCGTAATGTCAAGGCGCCGACGCAGAAATTTTGCCTTTGCCTTATCGACGTAGCGCCCCATCTACCCTCATTTCATAAATAATCGTAGGTGTGATTAGTTATTCATATCTTATTACGTAAATTGGATAGTTGTATAGAATTACTCATATTTCTGACAATACAATTATACAATACCCGATTCGCTTTACTCTTATCTCCATTTATGACATAAATAGATAATCCCTTCGAATTCATGTACCTATGTGTTTTTTAAAATGTTATAAAACAAATATGACCTTAAATAATTATCTTAACTAAATTAAATTAGGTTGTAATGAAATCTTACAGTTCCATGTGATTACCTGATTTGACTGTATTATACTTATGAAAATTTAATGCCTCTTGAAGGCAACAAGACAATTTTATATGATAAAATTTAAGAACATTACATTAGAGCTGCCTATTTATCACGAACTCACGTTTTCAAAAACTACACTAAGCTGTGTCGATTATTAACAAGTGATAACTGCGTTAAAAACAACCGACTTCAAACTTACACTTGCAAAATTTACAAATACCTACAGACAAAAATACTCATAAAATAAAAACTACTGGGCCTATCCGAATAAAATTTTTATGGGACCAATTCGACACCATCCCGCATCGAACAAAAAAAGAATCACGTAAATCGGTTCAGAAACCTCGGAGTAATCGGTGTACATACATAAAAAAAAAAAAAAACATACCGGCCGAATTGATAACCTCCTCCTTTTTTTGAAGTCGGTTAAAAACATCGGTTAAATATATTATTACGATGATATTAATAAATTTTCACATTATTCTTGAAGTATTTATAACTCTGTTATATAATGGTAGGTTTATATAATAAAACGTAGCATGAATATTTATCCGGAAAATAAAGTTACAACGAAATTGATTAAACTGGAAATAGCCATCTGATAAAAGAAGTGATTATAACAAAACAGGAAATTGTGTTTTTCTGACAAAAACTAATTACAGATAAAAAATACATAAAGCAAGTCATTTAAGGCTTTAATAGAGGCTTTGGGGTGCAATACCAGTCGGAAAATGAGTTTAAATTGTTGTGCGAGTTTGATATTATTTGCGTGTATATTTCAAATTATATTAAATCAAAGTAATGTAAAACGTTATGTGAGTAAGCAAAATAGCTATTTTTTGTCTTGTTGTGTGAAATGAGTAGTAAAATTAATAAGAAATCTTTGTACTACTTTCATTTTATCTGTTTTTGATTTGGTTACTTTATATTTATTACTTTTATATGACATTATTATTTTAGGGGCCATATAAGGCATCTTGGGACAAGTATGAAATATGTAAGGGTCCTAAAAAATCGAATTGTGGCAATGTCAGGATTGATAGCCTAAAGAACATGTCCAATATAGTGTTTTTATTAAATATTTCAAAGGACTGTGCTATAACAAAGGTATTTTTTTTATTTTTTTATATGAAATATTTTTAATTACACTATAATATTTTCATTATAGAACTATTAAAGAATAAACTCATTCAATGTAGTTACAAACAACCTTTAAATCCTCAGAAATAAAACTTGACTGTTGTAGGCTAAAGTTGCAACGGGAACAGTAAAACATGGCAATAATACAATGAAAAAGTTATGGAACTATAACTTGAACAAACCCTGTCAGCATTTCGTGCTTGGCCCCATACTAACGAAAGCCTTCAATTTGTCTTCCAATTGCATTATACTCAAGGTAATGTACCCATTGCTTATACTTATGAATTGTTCCTATACTTTGATCGATTTTGCACGATAAAAGCTTATTTATTAGATTAAGAAATTCAAAGTTTCTTTTTATTTATTAAAACCGTGCTTTATGAAAGTTCTAAATACATGAAAAGCCGTGTGTATGACTGAAGCTTAACGGTTCGGGAAATTCATGATTTCCGTAAAGGAACGCCACGAGGTCAAGTTGGATTATAAAAAGGCAAATAAAAGGAAATGTTGGAAACGAATTCAATTTTGTTGACAGGGCCATTACGAAGTAGCTATAAATATGCATGAGATAAGCGCTAATTTTCTGGGAACAAGTTTTTTTTACGATACGTATTTCTTCAAAACCATGGCTTACAACGACCGCAATAATTTCATTTGCGTCGACACAGTTATCAAAATATCTCCCAAAGAACAGTAAGTAAATATATTAAAAAGTATTGTAATAGTATATCTAATAAACAATCTGAGAGATTTGATTTTTATTTATTGCCTGTTTTCATTGTATTCAAAGTTAATAGGCACCAGGCTTTTTTACACGATCGATCGTAATACAAATGCCAAGCTCAGCAGAAACGAGCTGGCAAATTTGATAGGAAATCCCAATTGAAAATCGAACAGTAATTCGTTTGCAGTGCTATTCCAAGAAATTCTTTTTAGAATCCATTTTCACAACTCCGAAACTGTATTCCGTATTATTGTATATTTTTCAATTATATGGGTACCTATACCAACAGCGCGTATGTATATAGTCTTATATTATGTTAAATGTATTCAAAGCCAGTGAGGCATGAGAGCGAAACTATGTCGCAGGAATATTGCCAATTAGAAGTAAATTGTACCTATATATAAATTAACTTAATAATTTATTGCCCGATTCCCTAATAAAGGAAAATATACACTGATTTTAATTTCCTTAACAATCTATTCTTGCACATTGTCTTGCACTTGCACACAAGTATACCTACATATTTATTGTTAAATGATCAGTAAAAAATTTTAAAAAATCTACCACCAAAATCTCTCTAATATTTGAATCGAAACATGATGCATATTCGTACTTTCAATGCGCGTAATAATAAAAAATGTCAACATTTTCAACGTAAAACTTAATTTCATCACGATTAAAACTCGTTACAAATGGTTGTCTGACCCCCGCTGCGCCCGTCATGAATACCGCAAAAGACTCAAACACAACGCGCAAATTTTTCATAACGGGAACATGAAAATATAGCATTCATTTAACCTCTCTCATATACCAACGACATGATAACGCTATTGAACTAATTATGCACGCTTAGTCCTAGAATGTTAAAGCTTTAAAACCCTACAAAGCGTGTCATAAAAATTAATTCGTGGATGTTTTATTAAATTTAATAACAAAGAAAATTATACAACAGATTATACGGTCTCCGTGGAAGTCGTTGTTAGGAAAATCCGGCTAGTAATCGGGGTCGGCACCTGAGCTGGTGGTTGTTGGACGCGCTAATTCGCAAAGCGCAATATAAATTACAGCCTCTAAACAATGACGGCAACTTGCCCTGTTACCGAATTATACAGAAGCACACTAATGTACTCGCTAAAAGGATTCAACCGAAATGCGAATCATTTCAGACCGTCTTGAACGTGCTACGAAATGAGCTGCTTAATTATTTTGTACGTATGGAGAAGATAATAATGCGGTCTGATAAAATAATTACGCGTGTTTATTTACAATGTTTGCAATTGAGTATAGGCACGTACGTTTGTATATTATAATCTTAATCAGTGTTTTTAATTAAATGTATCGTCTATTCGTTTTAATTTATTTAACTAACATTCAGAATGACATTTTGAGGAAAAACTCATTAAAACTACGGATACTCCAAAAGACGCCAGACTGGTGAGTCAGGCAGTTAATTATTTTTCTCGGGTCGTGATTTGCAAAATTCAACTCGCTCTCTTTAAGACGATGACACGGTTCATCGGTTAAATGAAGCCCACAATAACAAGCATAATAAACTAAGTTTCAGCAGAAAATACCCCGGTACGTTCTCATCTGCTAAAAAAAACTTCCGGCAAAAGAAGTTTCTAATGAAAAAGTACGGAAATTTTTACTATTCCAGTAAATATTGTGATGAAAATGGAGGATAGCTTGAAAATGATGGCCAATGATTTCGCATGAAATTCAAATTGGCCGTATGTGGAATGAAGTCTCTCGTGAAAGTTAAATGACAATAATGGAGTAACACACGTCTGAAATTAATCAGCACCCGTCATTGATCAAATTACGTTGACGCCAAGAGCGGTAACTGGCCCATGAATCAAATAGCTCGTGAATGGCTCGTGAAATGTTTGAAATGAATTTTATATGAATACATAGATACGTAGATATACGTTATTGGCACGGAAGCAGGCTATTTAAATGCGTGACCCGTCATTAGGCACGCGGCCCGAGGTCCCGGTCCGCCCGAGTACGCACTTGATGGCTTCGCATAATCGACCTGTTAACGTTTCCCCGTGCCAACCTCCTGCTTTTCCCCATTTATTTTTATCACCTATATAGATTTCGTGACCGCACCCTTGGACAAACGGGAGAAACTTTTTCTTACTTAATCCGCTAGAGTCTTATTGAGACCCGATTTAACCCACGGAATAAGCGATTTTTAATGTAAAGCCTGGTTACACTGTCAAAAAAATTGGCCTACATTAGAATTCTTGAAGACTTTAATGATCAATATATGCAATGCTTTTCATGTATACTTACGTATCCCATAAGTAGTTGCTTACCTAAAACAAATAAGAGATCCATTAGCGAGGTATAATAAAAACGTACATGGAAAAACAATATAGAACAATAATTATACAATAAATAAATAAATTAATCATGTAAATTTTTCAATAAAACCATTACGAACATAACACTATGAAATATGGGAAAACCCTTCGTAAAAACATGTAAAATAACACCTGAGTTGGGGATGGGAACAATTTACGGCATATTGTATATGTTCCGACGGTTTGGTAAACATTGTACGCTATCATAGTCGGCCTTTACGAAATATAAAATTGAAAACGCCCAGTCATAAGAGGTGCTGAGGCAAATTAATTCAGTTCTTTGAACAAAGTTGTTTTCAAAATGTTCTTTACTCCTCCACTACCTTTATACTAAAGATCTCAGCTTATCCAACTAACACCTACGTTTTATAAGAACAATGAACAAAGAAGATATTGTTTTTCCTAGAACACGGACAGAGCATAGCACAATAAAGTCATATTATTATTTGTATGGTCTCATTGTTGCGTAGTCACGGGCACATTGGCGCACGCTACACCTGTCGGCGGCATTTGCCACCAGGGACCTCACTTCAAACTATTCCTTTGTATTTCCACCGCGTAACAAGTTTATTTCATTTTACTCTTCATCCTCTATACTCTATAGTCTAACCGAATAGAATGAATCTTTTTCCCAACAACACGGGAAAAGCCTAAAAATAAAGAACAACACTTTCCGTGTTGCACGTTACAATGAGATTACTACGTCAACTTTCGCAAAGTTCAGAGCACAGCTGTGCCGTATAACGTATTACATAAAGTGCATTATGAAAACAAAAATTTATTTTTTTGTGAAAAATATCCAGTGAATAAACGCGTAAATGATTAGCAGCAACGAAGAGAAAGAACACCATCAAAAAGTAATATTAAAACTGCCTGAGGCTTGTAAAATGTCAGTCCCAATAAAAGTTAATAAAAGCGCATACGTAAACAGAAAATATATTTCGTTTAATCTTCTTTCTTGAACAAAGACTTCCTTTTTAGCAAGAAATCATAAAGTTCTTTTATTATTGTTTTAATGAAGCGTTTTTAATGTATAAAATTCATTCTATAACATTTTATGTTATGGAGATAAGCCCCCTTTCACATTCATAAGATGGAAATAAACAAAACAAGGTGTCCTGAAAAGCTGAAAGGATTACACTAGACTTAAGAAGGTTAGAGGCGGTAAACATGGAGTCACTAAGATCACGCACACATCTACCTCAGCGTATTTGTAACACGAGATTTACGTAGCGGAAAATGTACGAGAAACAAACTCCACATATCTGATGCTCTCATTTCTGACATTATTACAGTAAAAATAAGGAATACGGGAACAACCGAAATACGACGTTAAAACTTGTTCTCATTAAATTAAAGTGGTAAAATTTAATAAGCGTGCCTAAAAGTTCAACACATTATATATGTGAGTAGTGTATGTTCATATAAATATTTAAAGATGTTTAAAAATGTACACAATGTTCGACCTGACCACTCATATATGGCACGAGTGTTCCTAATGTCGCAACTGCAGTGTAAATCCAATACGTAATGGGTACTAAAAACTTTTAAAATACTAATAATAATATTTCCAACACTTACAGCAATCATATTATTTATGATTTTTAGTGGCAATAAACCTTTACTTATACTGAGTATTTCTTACAATGAGCGAATCGCTTCGGAGTCTTACAGCCGTTACGCCTAATAATAACTACACGTATTCTCGTACGGAGCGAAATGAAAAAAGAAGGCAGAAAAATCTTAAATGCGATGCGCGAATGTTATATTTGCGACAATAAGTAATCATAAAGACGGTATTTCATATACGTGAAGTGGCTTGGTGTTACGAGTGCGGAACGTGAGCTGAAAGAACCGCGACAGCGTTTATTGGAACACCTGCTTACTTGGGATATTATGAGTTTTAAACGTTCAAACAGAAACTCGTGACTGGAAATCTAGGCTGCTAGAACAACATCTTGTCAGAATAGTTGATAAGTAAAAGGATAGTATACGTAAGTATAGTACGTTTATACATTTATTTCTAAATAAATAAATAAAATAAAATAAAAATCATTTATTGATCGATTTGTGGGTTAGGTACAAACATGTAACATTTGGACCCCAAACTAGGACAGCCTGTATTTTGGGGTCCACCTTCCTTAATGACACAATAATAACAAAACTATAGCATAATATTAACTTAAATAATGATTTAGGTAATTTAGCTATTTTTTATACAAAATTATACAAAATAAAATTTAAATTATACATTTTAACTCAAGTTTAGTAGATATACTCATATGTTGTGCGTGCGTGTTTGAATGAGTGTGCGTGTTTGTATGCATGTGTGAGCTTGTGTGTATGTATGAGTGTGCGTGTGTGTGTGTGTGTGTGTGTGAATGTATGTGTGAATGAGTGTGTAAGCGCGTGAGTGGATGTAGTGGCCATTATAGTGGTTGCATTTGCTAAATTTTTATTTGAACTATGTACTGTTCAGTATCTGAATAATTCTGGGTCAGCAACCACTCTGTAACCTTCTTTTTACATTTTACTAAGGTAAGATTGTGTATAGAAAGGCTTTTATTGACCTTTTTATATAAAAATATACTCATGTATGAAGATTGGCGACGAAGGAAACCAGATTTCTCGAAGATAATTCTATATGACTACTTACATCTATTTGAAGGACAAACTATGTCTGAGTGTTTTCGTTTGTATAGTTTTTATTATATTGTATCTACTATATTAGTAGAGATTTTTGTAAACACATCTACTTATATGTAGGCATTCCAAGAAGTATTCGTAGTGAACACACTTAAAGTCAAGTACACCAAATATATTAATGGTGACAAGACTTCTTTCCAATCAAATAAATGTAGGATGACAAGTCTACGTACTAAGTTCTTATCACTATGTATTTTTTTTTTCTCGAATAAGAAAATACAACGCACACAAAACATTAAAACAAAAAAGTCAACCATATGATACGTAGATTTAAATTAAAGAAAACCTAAAAACTTTTTCGAATAAAGAACTATTTCGAGTGCGGCAGTCCTTTCTCTCGAAAAATTAAGGTCGACTCAGTGATTTGCTGTTTTTAACACAGAACTGATTTTCATTCGGCCCCAAGGGAATGCTCGGTGACAGGGTAGGTACCCTAGAATATTAATAAAAATATGATTTGTATTCACAGATGCTACTTTATGTTTATGGGTAGACTCAATCGGAAGGTCTGGCCAGATCATAAATCGGTACAGGGCAATATTAGAGCGTCGCTGGCGGTCGTGAAATAGCATTGCCAGCCATGTCGCACATTGCCTAACTCGCTCATAACGAGCAAAGATCATAAATTCTAAAGCGATGCAGGGGCATTCACCGAAAGTTACTATGTGATTGGAACATCTAAAGCTTATTTATGAGATTATGGTATGTTCACATTAATTGTTTTTGGTTATTAAGTACCTACATTTGTTTAGATCACTCAATCATAGTGTTTGTGCGTGGCTCCGTCTTTCAAGTAGCCTCTTTCTTTTTATTTTACTAACATTTGATAGCATTATTTATTAGAACGGCTGAAAATATAATACTTACTATACTATACTATACTATACTTCTAAAAATATAATTCTAAAAAATGATAAAGTTTAAATGCATAAATATTAACTAGTTTGTCAATAAAATGCTCATAGTGCTAGCAGAATTCACGTTATACGGTTATTTTACTGTAAAAATATAGATATCGAATATATTTCAGGAGTGAACTGGAAATAGCTGGCATAGATAAAAAATTCAAATTAGATTTATTGATTTACTTTTAACCCCATTTTATATGGCTTACAAACATATATCACATGAAGGCATGCAACTTTTATTTGGACGTAAAAACAATTTAATTTTAGATGAATAGTTACTTCAAACAGATTAATCCTATCAAAATTCCGAAACGGAAGGAAAAATTAATAAAGGGGCCATCAAAAGATCATAAGTTTCACATTTTACAGAACAATAATATCTAAAAACTGAATTAACAACGTCGCATTTGGCTCTTCGCAGAGAGAGCTTGCGTGCCAAGAGCCACCGTGATCCAGATTAAGAGCGTTACCGTATTGATTTAGTTTCAATTAAGTATGATACTGCTGTTGTATTTTGAATTTATATTCATATTAATTAAGTGTCAAACTCATTGTAATGTTACGTAACGTTGTTATGATTTGAAAACAATATAAAAAAGCAAATCATGCGTATCTGTTAACAATACATTTATATTTATACATGTTCAAAATTATATCAGCTTTTATAGAGTGAAATTGTAAAATTGACGCTTGGTAATTGTAAAAATGCAACAATACACTTAATTAAGTTTTTAATGTACCTAGTACTTTTACTTAATTAACCAAACATAATCTGATTTAATAATCTAAAACTTATTGTTAACATAATATGTATTCACGAATTTAAAAACTAGGTTTCAATTAAAATAATATAAATGGCTGGTAAAGTTCTTGAAAACCATCCGACATCAAAATGGCAAAAGATTCTAGATATAATAAAACGAATACGTCGACGAAACCCACAAAATTAATTAGTTACATACTTTTACTGAGCAGCCTATAATAGAATTCGTAGTAATTACGTTACATAACGTTTGTATATTTATATAGCTGATCTATTTTTATGAAAACCCCACGGGAAATCTATCCTATTATGAGGTACAATTCTTTATATGACTTACTATATTCCTTGTTTTGTCGAGATATGTTATTATTTCTTTGTTACTTCTCAATTATTACAAGCAGCATAAATTAAGCATAAATTGCTTAAACAATGCAAAACGTTAGTGAACAAGCGATGCATTGAACAATGGGTATACACTATACAGGCTTAATATCATAGTACAAAGCAACCCAGATGTTAAAGAACTCATTCAATCACCATCATTTATACCTCTCCTTAATTGACATGTCTAATTTATCTAACTAACATGCGTCTACTTTATTAATGTGTTGCGGGATCGCTGCCGTTCGCTGCCGTTCTGCGCAAATATTCACTGACGGTCTAGATTCGAGAAAGCACTTTCATTTGGTCAATTTCATTAGTGAAAGAGATTTCACGAAAAAACTTAATTAGCCTTTTAAACGCAACGGTTTGTTTAATTTTTCCTGGCGAGTTTTTGTTCTTTTAGATTAAATATGTATACTAAGATTACAAGCGGTAAATTTATTTAGAGGAAAGTTAATTTATGTAGACATTATAGAAAAAAGTTAATTAACGTAATATAATTCAAACGTAGTTTTTAAAAACATTATTTCTAATTATAGCACTATAGTCTTCAACTCAAAATGTAATACTTAATTAAAATTATTTTACTCGAATTTATAAACGTTAAATAATTTCTTAGGGCTCGAGTCATCCTTAAGCGTGAAAACTGTGTACCGGCAAGAAACTTATAATTATTGCTCTAGGTCATAAGCGACTGCAAGGTACGTTAATTATCTACGAAGCTCGGATATACATTTCTCTCATTGACCTGATTTTTATACACACACCGTCTCTTTAACATTCTGCGAGTTGAAATTCTTAGACGATGGTAACAGTTTAACGTATACATTGAAACGTTTATAAAACGTGAGCGGCGCGGTAAAAGTGCAATTTACGGTCCATGCTCGCATTGTACTGAAACAATTTCAAGTTGCACTATATCGGTCGAGTAGTGGTGGGTATTACGCGAGTGTACGTGAGTAGGAACTGCTAGCGGAATGGCAAATTGAAGACGGTCGAGTGTCCTATATATTTCAACACCTGCTGCAGTAGGCAGTCGACTGTGAAATTCGATGAAATTAACTGATTTTTATCTACGATATTGAAAACTTCGCGAGAAAAATTATATTAAACTCGCCGGATTTAATTATTGAGAAATCGTAGAATTGTGGATCGTGAATAAAGTTTCATTAAACATGAATAGCTTTTATTCCTCGCGGAAGGATAACCTATATCCGTTTTATTAATTTAAAATATATTTCTTTTTAACGTTTTACTGTTATAAAATCAGAGTCACTGAAGCTAATACAATACTGCATATAAATTATTGAGTATTCAAATGAGCAGCTTGCATAAAAGTATGTACCTTTATAATATGAATTACCTTTCAAATTGTTCAAGAGTATATCTTTTTTTTTTCAGATAACAATATATCTATTTTATCTACTGAGATTTAATGTACGGTATTTTATCTACCACTTACAATATAAGAGTTGGGATCACCAAGCCATCATGTTATATACCAGTAATATATAGCTCTCAATCCTGTAGGGGAACTTTCGCGTTCAAAATTGGCACAACCCACCGCTAATAATTATATAAGCCCGAGATTAAATATTCCATTAAAATTAATACTCATACAAAGTCGTGAAGTACTTTTTCAGGTTCCTTAAAACAGTTTCCTTAAAACCCAATTTTCTGATCCACCAAAATTATGTTTTATTTTAAGAGTTAAATATTATTATGATCCCTGCTTTAGGTGAATGTCTGAAATGAGTCGAGCGGACGTAATTCTCTTAATGAAACCATTCAAAACGTATAAAATGAACATAATATCATAATATAATTTTAACTGACTGTCCTAGTTTACTTCTTGTATGAATCTATAAACATTTTAAAAAATAACCCATTTCAATCCTATACATCGGGATAAATATTTGTTTTGATTAATTTCTCTATGGAAATATGAAAACAATTTTTACAACTTATAAAATATGTACTAACTGGCAATTGATATAACACAGGTGAGACCGTGTTGTTGTCGATAAAACAGCACAATGAATTGGTTTCACAGCTAAACCAATCCTGAACCAGTAATGTACTTCGGTGTTCATGCGCTCTGCAAATACAACTGGGAGAACTTGTCCCCGAATGGTTTAACAATAATAAAACTTTCCATCAAAGGAGCGACTCGAATAATATAAATTTTATACCGACTACGCGATATAATTTCAAGATGACTCAACCGAGACACATTTAAGAAACTTTTCTGTTTACGCTATGACGGAACGGCAATCAAATAAAGTAATGCTTTAGATAAATTTATTTTCATAACAAAATATACAAAACGAGAGATTTAAAAGCGAATTTAAAAATAAAACACGAACGTCTAGACCATCTATCAAAACATAATATAGACTACAGAAAACCGGAAAATAGGGGAAGGCGGCACATAGGTATCCGAACTGTAAAAAGAGAACTTTAAGCGCACCAACTGGACTTTATTGCAAGTTCCTTTAGCTTAAATATTAATTGAAATAAGCACATAAAAATATTATATAAACGATATCAGCATATTGTTGCATTAAATAAATTTGTAAATCATAAAGAATATTATTTTTGGCTGCTAATAAAAATCAGTAAAATACTCGTCCTGAAATGGTCTCAGACTTATTTTTACTACGAAGTTTTTTGTGTAACTAAGAATAATCGTTACCTACTTTCCCGTCTTACAAAAACCATTATCGACCACGACTGAGTAATCACCATTTACATCTTTAATAATTAAATAAGCCTTGAAACTTCGAGCATTACCCAACCTTTTTTGGGTATTACGACGTCGCAAAAATCTATACGAACAAGAAAACGACATAATATTTTACAGGATAAATAGATTGTTCATAAATTTGGAGCAGTAAAATACATGTTATAATATAAACCCACTTCAAATACTGGCGTATCATTTAAACGAACATTTCAATTTACAAAGGTTTATACCTGTATATTTGTTTTGTTCAAACTTAACTTATAGTTCAGGATACATCGCCCATTTTTGCAAGTGACTACTATCAAGCTAATTTTCCGTTTGTAGCTTTATTTTGATGAGACGCCCAATAATTTCGTGTACGAAAGTCTCGATTGTGGTAGCTAACAGAGATAACAAGGATAAAAATTTTTGATTTGATGGTTCTCAAATATTTGAAATTAAATCTCTCAAAGAACGAAATTATTCGGTGTCTCATCAAAATAAAGCTACAAACGAAAAATCAGCTTGATAGTAGTCACTTGCAAAAATGGGCGATGTATCCTGAACTATTATATTATATGAACCATAGAATGTGGATGTAAGAAGATATACTTTTTTTATATCATTTCCATAGTATAAAGAATTTATATCTACTCGATTTTTTTCTTTTCACAACAAAAACAAGTAAAATATATTTGCTATTTCCTTATACCGATTATAAATACACGGCCTGATAGAAAAACAAAATACGCAATTTATTTCCCCAGATATTCCAATATTAGTTCATTACAAAAAAGGAAACCATTGTGTGTTTATGTCTCCAGGGCAAGTATCATGTGTATTGAATACATCTGTTAGGGTTACAAAGGGCCACTGTTTTTACTTCGGTAAGTATTATCAATCATACCATTTCGCGTGACATAAGTGGACCCTCCTTATACGAGCTCAAACTTCCATTACTCACGAGACCACGCCCAATTCTAATTCCTTCTGCCGTTCCTACAGTAACCTTGTAACCGTTTCGTACGAATATCATTAGAGATATTTCCTAAAAGAAATGATAAAAGTAATGAATATTCTTCTCGATGCTATCACGTAACGCCCGGAAAATTAACCGAGTCGACACGACACGACACTGACAATGATAATGCCTTCCACCATTCGACTCGAAATGAACGTAATTACTCCAAAAGTATGTTAAAGACGAATAATACAAACAACACAAAGATGCTTTTTATATGGGATATTAAATACGCAGAAGAAAAACATTGTTAATTAAAGTACTTAGGCAAGTATTAAATTCTTCATTCACAATTGCGTAAATAATAATGTTGTCTTAACAGAAAGGGCAAAGCAATTTTGTCGTTAACACTGTTGTCACAAATTAATTGTTATTAGCGTTTTTAATTAGCGTCCCTTATTGAACTGTCAGTCGGAAAGAGGCGAACGATCGACCCGTACATCGGACGGTATTCTGTTTAATTAAACTTGCAGCCCGTTGATGGCTCTCACCATTTTTGACAGAATATTGAAAATAATTTTACACGATATAAATAAATAACAAATCAAAACAATATCAAACTATAAAAAATAATTTCATTTACATTTACGAGGATACAAAAAAAAACTCATTCATGCCAGGAATGGTGTTAGGTGATTTTTATGTAACAAAGGCGGATGGATCGTGGATGTTATAGCGCCTATAAACCCTCTTGTCGAGCTGGCGTTTTAAGAAAATTCCGCTCTTCTGAACAGTTATTTGTCACTTTTAACGCCTTCAGAGGCTTATAAATTACCGGAATTCATTTAGTGAATGGCCGCTGTAATGACACCTAAAATCCTTTACAAAGGATCAAACAAGAAGAATGAGACTGCTATTTTGAACAACACTAAATCGCTTGTAAAAGCTTGTTTACTGTTTTATTTTGCCTATATATTATTCGGAATATCCAGCGAGATGAAAGTTAAAATTCAACCGGATAAAGCTACATGGAAATGGAAGTCAAAAGGTAAAAAATCTGTTTGAAACGCTTGCGGCGAGACGGTTCCGGTTAAGCTTAAGCAGCAAACAGCAATATTTAGTAGTTTGTGACAGTAATCCTCAGCAAGCAGTGCACTCGGCCGCGTCCTCATCGCAAATTCTCGAGGGCACTGCGTTAAATATAGGCCACCAAGTTCCCGCCGACCACGGGAATATTGCTTTGTCACTTGGCGACATCGTGCTTCCCTAAGCCCAAGTAATTGGAAATAGTTGAAATAGACGACTTGGAGAAACATAGCTCCATTTTACAATTGTGATTTCGTTTAACAATGCGCTACTACTCTTTAGGGGATTTCGTAATTATGCATAAGTATTTCATCTAATTCAATGTTACATGAAGTAAATTTGTGTTTTATAATTGAATAATGAACGCTTTGTATTTCCGCAAAACAGCCTACTCAGAGACATATCCCTATAAATGAGAAAACAAAACCAATTATAGAAGTCAGCCGAATACTTTACCAAAGAAACAATCTGGCCCCTTACTTACTCAGCTTTGTTATCTAGATATTTGGGACTAATATCTGATAAACTTTCAAGTTGGAACGGTTATAATAACCTATACTGGTAGCGGTTTCACAGAAATTATAATAATCCAACCCAACTTTAAAATTAACATACGTATGCAAATTTGATTTGTAATATAAATAACTGCACATTTTTCTTAATCTATATATTTTGTTAAACTTAACGATCTGATCATAAAGTTTTCATTATAAGAATTTTAAGAGGGTCGCGATAAAAGAAATAACAAGACAATGCGATAGGATATAAAAAGAAACAAAAACCGTAATAGACATTTTAATGGCTAGCGGACATCTATCTCATTCAGTCAATTAGACAAGTCGTAAACAGGCTGAAAGCGTGAGTAGAATAAAAGTCACAAAATCATTGAATGGAAGTCGACGCAGTTAAATAAAATTATATACAGAGACTCACATAGTTCCCTATAAACAATGAGTCAAAGTAACGTAAAAGTCAAAGTATAAAATAAAGAAGACAAAGAAATTTTAGGTCAAAGTCATCTCAATCTATAGAGGTTATATGAAAATATCAAATAATGTTAATGAAAAACAATAATAATAAACTTTGATTTAATATAATATATCCTCCAAACCAATATCAATATCTGATACTTCGTTGAATCACTTAACGAGGGAGCTCTTATTAATGCATCAACTATTAGAATTGTAATTAGGATAACGTGGGAGTATTGATTACATTGCAGAATTTATATTCAATGAATACGAACATTTCTGGTGATTACAACATTAATTAAACATTAAAATAAAACCATGAATTTTATCTCTAAAGGAAACTAAATGCGGTTTCATGTTCATGTAGAGTTTCTAAACGCACTGAAAAGATTTTATTCGCCTTAATTCTATATAATAGCAGAAGGGAGACTAGTTTGAGTTTTATTTCCTACTTTCCGACCAAAATGGTTACTATTATCCTCTATTTCTCATCAGTATGCGAAACGCGCCCGAACGCGCTCCTGGTCACAAATGTGCTGCAATATGCTGAAATGGTACGTGGCTTTTAGGCCCAACATGACGCATAACTAACCCGACGACAAATTATTCGCAAATAAATAGACACGCATGTCTGATGTAGCAAGCTAGCTATAACTATCCATCATATATACCACGTTAAACACCCTCCGGATATAATATATGCATGTACCTCATACAATACAACTGTAAATTAGTGTTCCCAAACAATTACGTGTAATAAATAATCAATTGTAAAATAATCAATATACACATCGAACATGAACGGACGCACGGTCGGTGTTTGTATTCGCAGCTATAAACAAAGATAACGGGTATGGATTTTACGATCGGAAAGTAGTTAGCTGGCGTTTTATTGAGTCGTATAGATTCATGGTATTCATGATGCATCAAGGAAATTGTATACTGCGGGGAGCTAAGTAAGCGTTGAGCTGATTCAAAGCTTGCTATTGTGCACGTGAGACAGATACAAGGATGAGGAGCTTAGTCGGATTATGCCAGAGGCGGCGGTTTATTATACCGCTACTTGATTTACGATGACGCGATACCGTAGAACGTCGCCGGCTCGCCTCTCTAATAGGAGGTAGCCTAAGGCGAACAATTTATACTGTCACTAGCACCGATATAATCAATTCTCCAAAGTGTCGAAAATCGTGCGAAATATTACTCGCTCGTTTATCTGTCAACATTTGCGTCGATGAGGGTCATACAGTTAAATAACGCTCACAGAAATTCAACGCACTAGGTGTTCGTCGTCTTATGACGCTGACTAAAGGAAAAATGGACATTAGAATGCGGGTCGCAAAGTGATTAAGCCTGAGGCCGGTGCGTTCCTGACAGCTTGTAACTCCAAGGCCTTTCGTCGGCGTTTAAGCTTTATATATACTACTAACATTTAAGAAAGGTTTTCCCTCTTGTTGACAGCCCCCGACCTCTATAAATGTCTACCTATTCTATTTTACCTTCACTTTAACACTTTACGTTTATAAAGGTGGGATTTTAATATAAAATACAAGAAATAAGGTAATAAGGGATTGTCGTAGCACCGTAGCACCATCTATAAATAATTATGGTGAGTTAAATATAAAACTTGTGTAATCAATAATCATGTACATCGACTTGTAATAACAACACATGTTAATATAGTATTTATAGAGTAACCATAAGTGCCTATTTATTTTGATAAGTCATTAATTTCAATTAACTCGCCCAAACATTTAAATTATATTATTTGCGTACCAAACTTGTTAACATTTGTATAAACTTTACCAAAGTCAGGAACTTCAAAAATAGCGTATTAAAGTTGTTCGATTGTTGGACTTACCTGAATTTGGTTGGTTGTCTGAATTCGGTCGCGCCGAGGGAGCCCCGTCGCGCGCCTCAACCTCCAACGCGTAGGCGCCCTGCTTCTCCCTGTCGAACACCACCTTTGTGAAGATCTCCCCTGTCTGCATGCTGATTTCGAAGAAGTCCTTGCCTTCGTTCCTCGGGGAATCCACGATGTAGTAGTATACCTGACAAAACAAAGATTATCATGCATCTATCTACATTCCCGTTTGCATATTTAACTCAAGTTACCGCTATGCAACTCCCGAGAGATTCATCAAAAACATAAGTATAAAAGCTACGAAGCTTTTATTGTGAAATTGGTAAATGTGTTGCATGTGCTACAATAAACTCATTAGCACGTAAATACCGATACAGATCATCAAATAATTCTTAATTACGGAATATAAACATATATATTGCTTGCTGATCACGCCGGTGTACATAGGTAGATACAGTATTAATCTTACTAAACAATGGAATGTACTAAATCTAATAAACATGCCCATGTAATTCCAATTACGGCAAAACCGACGTGTACCATCAATATTAGCTACTATGTCAGTGCGGAGGCGAATGAAAATTAAATATTCAAAATCCTTTGAGATACCGCACACGTAGTAGATATGTATAGTGCATTCGGTAAATATATAAGCAAATCTGGTTTTGAGTAAGGCGCTTAAGGGGATTTAAATACGTTCAGATCTTTGTGAATTCTTTTGGAATCGCGTTGAAGTCGTTTAATCAATTCCATCCCATCTTTGGAATTATCCTTACATTCTGATGTTGGTATTTCTCGACCATTTGAATATTCTGGTCATTGAAAGATATCTTTATTTTTATTTGATAATAACTTAAAATATCGGTTATGAAGATGTAATCGAATTATACCGGAAGATACTATATATACTGTGTCTAAAGAACCCGTCTCAAAAAGACTTTTCGACCATAATCTCGTTTACGATCTTTTCAAAAAGGTAGCTTTTATAGAGCAATCTGGGCTTATAGTGGTTATCAGACGGAGTGCGGGGCTTATGCAATCCAATCCATTGATTGCTACGATATTTGGGTGCAGATAGTTGAACGTACGTATTGATTGTTCATACTGTGGTTCATACTACGGAAACTTCAAGTTTTACCCTGCGAGCTTATTGAGATCCTTTACCGAATATATCATTTAATAGATACTTACACTATTGAAATCATTAGCAAAGGCACACATAATATTAGTATCTGGATAAACTTTTTCATAATCTATATATATGAAACTCAAAGGTGACTGATAAAGTGATCTATCAACGCACAGCCCAAACCACTGGACGTATCGGGCAGAAATTTGGCATGCAGGTATATGTCATAACGTAGGCGTCCCCTAAGAAAGGATTTCCCGAAATTCTTGCGGGAACGGGGAAAAACGGGGATGCACGTACAAAGTCGTGGGCGGAAGCTAGTATATTATATGTTTTTTTCTCTAGGTAGAGTTATTTTCATAAAATATATTATTTTTGCCATTTCGTTCTTCCGTACCTACAGGTCATATATATGGTGATTGGTGGTAAGTGTGGAGAGTTTTAATAATATAGAATAAGTTTGATGGATTAACCTATTTTCGTAATTTCTTGTCGGCTGTGATTATATATAGAGCCTATAATCAAATTGGAAACAAACTGTCAATCATCTATTATCGAAGTTACCCAATGCACAAAAAAAACAGTTTACGGAACAGCATCTATAGTTTTTTCAAAAACAGTATTAACAATAGAGATGGATGGGATGGATTGATGGACTTTGAATAAATATATAAACTTTGTAGGAACCAGGATTGACTTCACTGGTGTACGCCGAAAATAAACTCAAGTAAAATGTTATTGTAAACTTGCGAACTATTTTATTGAATGGTTATTCTGCGTGCATTTAAATTATTCATAAGTTATACTTGAACAAATATTAGCTCAGTATACGATGTGCTAGTTTAATAACTTCATCGGGAATTTAAAAGCATCATGATCATGATTTTAAAACATGCCATTTTTTTCTTAAACTAGGTACTTATTTTCCAATCTTTGTATATACGTAAGTATAGCATTATACCTCTACAATTTAATCCAACGCCAAAGGCAAACGCAATGAATTTCTTATGTACGATATTAGATAAATAGTTTTCACCAACAGTGGTAAAGACATATGAGAAAGATTAAGCCCAGTTCCGCGACTTGATCATAAAAACACTGATATTGTATTTAACTTCATTTTCATACATTAATTTCAATTAACTAATACAGATCCGCTAACATAACACATCCAGAAGTTATATAGATTCGTTGACTTTTATTTATTAGACAAAACACAACGATTATTATTAAAGATGCCGGAAAAAATAACTTCATTAGAGATTTTTTTATTATGTAGGTAGCTATTTTTATTTGAAAATTTTCCGGTCTCTGATGAACCCCGGGCGGACGCTATAAAATTATTCGTTATAATGGGTACCTAATTTATATTTTTCGTTGTATTTTCCTATTTCCAATTAGAAAAATATATCAAGTAACAAATGAAGAGGTAGATATATTTTTATTAAGAAATTGTTCGATCTTTTAAATATAGAAACAAACGAAGAAGAATAAAAGCGGTAACCGAAGTTCTACTTAAAAGTACATCTGAAAATAATTATTATACGTATTCTATTTTCTTTAAAAGAAATTGTCACGCACAGAAATATCTCATCCACACTGATCACAGAAGAATATGTTTACCTATCACACACTTTTCTTTTAATGTGTGTACATATTATGTTGCAATTGAAGCGGTTTTCCGTAAGATTTGTGTCCTAGAAGTAAGAAAGGCATGTAGTTCTAACTAGGGAAAACTAGAAGATATTAATTTTTTTCGAGAAAACAATTTTTTAATCATATCTTCTTTTTATTCCTTTCATCATAATAAGAAATAGGTAAGCGATGCAAGCAGGGACGAGCAAGTAAGGTTTATACCCAAACCACACCAAGAGCCGAGCGAGCTCCGCGAGGGTGCTGCGGCTGCCGCCGTCTAATACCAGAATCGACTTTAGGACGTTTCCATCTCAAACAGAAATCAATATAGACCAAAATAAACGCTCAGCTAGTTAATTCAACGCGTCCAGTTCCACAGCACCTTTTGACTTTTGAGCAATAGAGTTAAAAATGTAAATTGATTATTATTGACAAAAAATCGGTTCTAGTAATGCTATTTATTATTCTAGTTCAAATTTATCTTTACAACAAATTGTTATTTATTTGTAAGTTTTGAAAATGATTGATTTTATGGAACTCAATTTCCGAATATGATACATGACGAGTGAATAAGGATTACGCAGAAAACCACATAAAAAGAATGTGTGGTGTTGTGGAAAAGAGTTATCCCGCCAAATCACGCGTTAGATAATACTTTGCGGTTCGGACCCCGAAACTGTAGATTGCACGAAAAAGATTGTATGAAAATAAATAGTTGGAAATTTTCCCTTGTTTGTTTTTCTTACGAATTATCATCCAAACACTGCTTTACGTCATTTTTCGAATATGTCGTTGTGGCAATGCAATGTAGAAAACGAAAAGAGCACATAAAAATCTATAAATCACCCATTTTCAAAACATTCCCGAAAAATTTCTAGGTATATCGAAATTTTGAGATCATAATATAATCTTCTAATTGTTTCTATTATATATTTACATAGAAAATACAGAAAAGAATTCGCATAGGAGTAGGAAAATCTTACCTGGTTGTTAGGAAAAGTCCCATCTTTGTCTATAGCGTTGACTTGTGTGACCTTGGTCCCTATCGGCTCGCCTTCCAGCACCGTCTCCTGTTCTCTCTCCGTGAACAGCGGGATCTCGTCGTTGACGTCCTCCAGCATGATGTACACGGTGGCTTCTGAAGCTAGCTGCTGAGCTCCATTGTTCTATTCACAAAAAGGTAAATGTATGTAGGCATATAAGCATTTTTTCTTACAGTGTGTCCGACTATTTTATGGTTAACGATATAAATCATAACCTTTCACCTCAAACTTAATAAATAGGTTACATTTGAAAGAGATTTCCTCTTTTCAAATAAATGTGTGACAAAATTGGATCTATTTCAATGACCAAGCAATTTTTACCTCAACCCGAATAGTAAGATTGTATTCCTTAATGCTTTCGTAGTCTAGGGGATGGTTCACTTTAATGTCAGCCCACGTGAATCCGTTATCAGCTCTTTGTTGTAAGTAGAAAGTATGAAATTTGTTCGTCTGAGCCGTCGAGCCCGGCATCAAGCGGTAGAACACGGTCGGGTTGTTTTCAATGCCAGAGCTAAAAACATACGACACAATAAAGTATATCTGATGAAACCATACCAAGGATTTATCTAACACAATACGACATTCAATGCGAACTGAATAAAATAAGATCAGTTATGGACATGACAATGCCTTACAATGAAAATGTAATTGAATAAGATTAGATGAAATAATATGAGGCTAAAATTTTCTTTTTAATCATACTTGATGCTTTAATACTCCAAATAAAAATAATATCTAATGTTACTAATAATGATATTACTCAGGGAAGCAAAAACGGTACCATATTATTATAGGTACAAAATAAATACAATATGCAAACACATTATAGAATAGTCAATATAACAATTTATGGTAGTATGTTGGTGTAATAACACCTAGATTACCGCCAGAAAACCTTTTATTTTTATCCTTTATTTTCTGGCGGTTTAATTAAGAAATAGTAATAATATTATGATACCACATCTAGTAATACATCTGTAGTTAGTTTTTTATTCTAATTGCCACTCAACATAATAGTTTTATTGTTAGGATTAAGTGTGGGTGAAATATGAGCTCATATTTTTTTAAACAACAATAGTAGATATTTGTATCTCATTTTGATGATTAAGTTAGGAAATGGTTTTAGTAATCAGTTTTGCAGTCATAATAAATAAGGTGTCCCGGCGCCAGTGTACTAAGCT
Organism: Colias croceus; assembly: GCF_905220415.1. Taxonomy (NCBI): domain Eukaryota; kingdom Metazoa; phylum Arthropoda; class Insecta; order Lepidoptera; family Pieridae; genus Colias; species Colias croceus. The sequence goes on along the minus strand of NC_059539.1, from coordinate 7,234,834 downwards.
TAATAGAACTTATAGTCTTTCATATCCTTATCTATTATAAATTAACGAAAAATGCATTAACTTGTAAATGTTTTAGTAGGTACGATTAAAGAAAATTTATAATCTCGCGAGTTATATTGTAAACCAGTGGTGTTTAATAGTCCTACGGTGTCATGTACAGTACGCGTCACGTGAAAAGAACGCTGGATGAAAGTGATGGGGTGTGTTTGCGCATGGATCGAGTTTTGCACGTAAGCTATGTGCCGATTATTTTATTTTTGAACTAGGCTCGCGAATCGTAGCTTCGCAACTACCTATTTGTTATTCTTATACCACCTCATAAGACCAAATAGACCGATAAATCGCCAATGCGCAGCTTAACCGTCAGCGTTCTTTTTACTTGACGCGACCTGTAAGCTCCTAACTGGCAATCCGCCCACCTTCGACTCGCTCGCACATTTAGGTTGTCTAATATGTTTTCATAGACCCAATGCCCACATTCATCCTCATACCGCATATCCCTTATATGCGGTATGGGGATGAATGAAATGATGAATTTATTAACAATCGAAATAAAAATGTTGGCCTGGGGCCTTAGCCAAACGTCAAAACGCCAAGGAATAGAATACGCTATCGAAAGAAATTGACATAAGTGTATGATGTTTTGCATAAGGATTCGGTCACCCTACCAACGACAACGACGACCACGAACAAAATTTTCATCCAGTCGCAATTAAATAAAATTGTGCAAAACACAATTAAAGATTAGACAAACGTACGTAACGCCATGGAATAGAAACTGCTAACGCTAATTATTGACATAAGCTCATGACATTTTGGTAATGGTTCGATCACACTACCAACGACGCAGACGACCACAACCAAAGTTCCAATCTTGCCGAAATTTGTTCAAAATCAATATTAAAATCTCCCGTCATTCTGGTACTCAGGGATAAAAAAATTCGAGGTCAATTAATAAAAAGAAATAGGGTTTTTTGCGATTTTCGCCGAGACGGTAAGTTTATCATACAATCACCTGAACCAAAATTGTAAATAATCTAATTATCTATAAAAAAGGTTAAATACATTTTTTTCTAGGAGCCACCGTTTCTATGAAAAACCTGTTTGTTTATCCATTGATCTCAAAATTTTTTTTTCCAAACACCAATACGACAGGAAATTCTTTAATTTCATTTTTAATTGTGTTTTGCACAATTTTATTTAATTGCGACTGGATGAAAATTTTGTTCGTGGTCGTCGTTGTCGTTGGTAGGGTGACCGAATCCTTATGCAAAACATCATACACTTATGTCAATTTCTTTCGATAGCGTATTCTATTCCTTGGCGTTTTGACGTTTGGCTAAGGCCCCTGGTAAGTTTTTTTACAATCTACGTTTGCGTAGTTCTATTGAACAAAGTACATCGGTGACGGGACTCCCTGTATGGCAAATTTTATATTTGCATGTTGTATTTTTTAAATACCATACATCGAAACAATGATTGCATACTCTGTGCGTAGTAGTAGCCAAGTAACCATTAATAAAGTATATAACTACTAGTACCCACAGATGCAAGTAACTTACCTTACCTTTACTTATTCGTTCTCAATTTTGTCATTAATTTAATTGTATTTAGGCAAATAATTTTGGAAACAACTAATTGAAAACGAATAAAGTTGTAGTTAAAAGTAAAATAAAAGGTATTAGTCATGTGATTTAGTATTGGTTTCGTCTTAAATTATCATGTAAGTTGAAAATGTGGTTTAGGATGAACAGATAGACAATAGAAGTGAACCATGGGCCAACACTGTGTGGTATATATGCACTATGATATGCAATGCATTGACACTGTAGGTAATATTGACGAAATCGCTGGGTAAGTTTCTTATTTAAATATATAAAAATATATATTGTATAAATATATATCATATCATCATAAAAATAACATCAAAACACTGTTTGAAATAATTATGTTTTAATTAAAAATTTTACGCAACATGACTTTATTGAAATGTCTGAAACATTACAAAAATGTTGAGCGTAAAGGTATTTGTAAAATTTTAGACCCGGACGCAGTAATTTATATCTGACTAAGTATTTTCACCAAAAAAAAAAATAATTTTACTCCATCTAAGCTATTTTTTTATATTAAATTTTTCAATATTTTTGATTTGGTGCTTAAATTCAGAAAATATAACGAAAAAAAAACAAAAAAAATCAGTTATGGATTAGAAACTTTACTCTGCAATACAGTTTCATTACGACTCAAATGCAGTAAATTACCAGCCTACATGCAATTACACTGAACACAGATGACTAAAATACCTACCGATAAATGTTCAAAAATATCTAATCGAGTCATAATCTTTTGCAAACTAAAGATATTTTTGAGCACATTTCAATCCCCATTCCATGTAAGCAGTGAGCCCGCTAGTAATGCACGCTGGTGTACAGAAAGTTTCACAAGTGATCGTGGAAATGCATATAAAATTTACGGACATCGAACATTACACGGTTAACAAGTCACCAATTATGTGAGGCGAATGAAAAATATATTGAATACGGTCGTGCGCGTATCTCGTGCTTCCATAACCTGCACTTTGCCGTCAAAATCGAATGCATAATCGAACAGGGTGCAGAGAGTATGTATTCGATGTTGATAGTTGCGGAGCAGGCAGGCAGAAGGGCGAGAAGGCGCCGCGGCCACACTGCGTGCAAGGGGGGCTGCGTGCGGTGCCCGTGCCGAACAGTTAGACACGCACCTTGCTTTAACGGACACCACTTTGGCACCGACGGGCAAATTCTCTCGAATGTAGATGGGGCCGTACACTGTGTGGTCCCACACGGGGGGATTGTTCGCGCGATCCACTACGTCTATCTGGACCTCCACGGTTCTGGACAAGGGCGGGAAGCCCTTGTCTTGAGCCATAGCCTCCAACTTGTAAGTCTCTCGCTATTGGGGAAAGAGTCGATGGAAACAGACAAAACCACGTCGTTAGTAGTGTTAAGGAGTGGAAGGGCGGCGGGCCCGCGGGCCCGCTGCGCCTTATACCAACCTGGCTTTCACACTGGTCACTACGGTACCCACTGTGACATTCTCTTTGATGTGAACGGGGCCATACGTGGACATGTCGTCCCAGATGGGAGGTTTATTGTTCCTGTCTACCACGTCTAATTCAACGTCCACGTCTGCGGAGGAGGGCGGGTCGCCTCTGTCGGAGGCGCGCACGCGAAGTCGATACCTGTCCCGCTACAGATACACGGGTCAGAGGTCAGCGGGGACAAATAAAAATAAAACAACTCAAATATAAACACATAAGTAGTTCTTGCTAATAAACAATTAAATTAAAAGAAATAAATGAAAAGAAAACATCCACTTTCACGATTGATTACTTATTGCTTTGCTTTTTTTAAATTAAATTATCTTTTTCATACAATCATCGTTCATACATTCATGAAGCCAAACTAAAATAAGAGGTAGAAATAACTAGATTTAACTAACAAGTAGAAATCCTCTCGCGACGTCTTCTTCCACGCAAAGGTCTCGTTCGTGCTAGCTTACGTAACAATGCTTATTAGCCAATGTAAGAGGGTGCAAGAAAATAAATCGGAAAAATATAATGTTTACCGTATTATACAATTTCCGGTCTGTACAATAGGGAAAAAGACAAACTGTACATTAATAATACTTTTTACAATAAATCAACTAAACTAATCGAAAAAAAATTAAATAACTTAACAAAAAGCAGGCAATGCATGCGGCTCTGCATACAAGACATGGCGGAAAGGTCAGGTTGTCATAAGAAGGTTTGGTGACCTCGTAACGACTACAATAAAACGACACTCATTGTAATGAATATATTACAAACGGTGGACGTTACGGTATACTGTACAAATTTTGCTTTTGAAAACGTTGCCCCTTTCACAGAAGAAATAATGTCACAACTGGTCAGATGGCCAAATTGCCCGAGGGCGATCTGACCATCTCAGTTAAATCTAACATTAAAATAAGTCATATAATACACTGGCATCCTGTAAAAAATTCAATATTATGGTGAATATACTAAAGTTATAGTGGGTACATAGCATGAGAGTCGTCTAGCGCGCCAAAAAGTTTCTAGCAGGTTCGAACTGCCGCTATAGGGTATGCATTACTGTGTCGGACATTAGTAACAAAACATGTACATACATACAATAATGATAGGTATCTTTAAAAGCGTAAGCTTCCCAAATCAATCGGTTAATTAATAAAACTATAATTCAAAACTAGTCAGTGCGAAATATACAGAAGTGCTCTTACAGAAACTGTACATGTTTTAGAACTAAACACAGGTTTATGGTGAAATATTTACAGCAGTTTTTACGGTCAAAGATATTATACACAAGTCGTATTTATCGATAAGATAGTTAATGCAAGATGGTGGTGCGGAAATAAATCTTAACGAAGATTGAGTGCTGAGCCGGCGCTGGCGGCAAATGAAAGTAATTGTGCTGCAAGAGGAACAAGCGCCGCCGGCCGCGCCTCGCCGCCCGCCGACGTTCAATGGACAACTACTCCTCATAGCCAGGATTTACTCTTCTCCACAGCAATTTACAGCAGCGTATAATTTAGAACTATTTACATGTAAAAAACTTAAATTAGGTGCCAATTGAATCCTAGGGCTTTAGGTAGCACTCATCCACCAAATATAGTAAAGTTGACCCTTTCATCCGTCGTTCTCGCCACAAATTCACACTTTTCGTACGATCGTGAAATATACTTACGTCCAGAGGTTTCTTTAAAACGATCCACCCTGATTCAGGTTGGATTTCAAAATATTCTATGTCTGCTGGGTTATAAGGAGCACTTAAAGTATAAACGATAGCTCCGTTGTTATCAGCATCTTCATCAGATGCCGACACTCTTAAAATATTTGTGCCTATACTGGCATCCTGTTTTACATTCTCCACGTATTTCTGCAATATAACATAGTTAATAAATTTTCATAAGTATAACCCGCTATAAAGTGCAATAAAGCATTGTGATAACTAAAGTACTAAACATGCAATATCTTTTTACAATAGCTTACTTGTCGGTCGAATAGTGGTGGGTTATCATTCACATCTGTGATTTCAACGGTAAATGAGCAGACACCTTCTAGGGAAGGATCTCCCTGATCGGTAGCTTTCACAGTGACAGAAACAAATTTTCCGTCATCCCCTTCTCGATCAAAAACCTTGTTGGTGGATACTTCACCAGTTTCTTCATCAACTGTGAACTTCGTACCTTTTTGATTCGGCTGTTGCACTATAGAATACTTTACTTGACCATTAACGCCCTTGTCTTCGTCGGTAGCATGTACTTTTATGACAGGACTGCCGTTTGGAGCGCCTTCTTCTACTTTCGGAAAGTATGTTGGACAATCTTTGAAGATAGGTTTATTATCGTTGACGTCTGTTATAAAAACAACGACCACGGCTGTAGATGTATGTATAGTTGCATCCCCATTAACGCAACAAGCCCCGTCGTCCATAGCCGTTACGTTTAATTCGTACTTATCCCTATCTAATGATATGGCTTTATTGTGCAATCGTATGACACCTGTTATTTCCTCAATTACGAATTGTCCAGAACTAGTACCACCCCCAACAAATCCAAAGCGTACATTATCACCATCCTTATCAGAAGCGACAACTGTAGTAACTAAAGTATTGGGGCCCGCATTTTCATCCACGTTAGGTGTGTATACTTGCTGTGAAAATTTTGGTTCTTCGTCGTTTTTATTTTTCGTATAGACTCTGACGGTTGCAGTTCCCGTTTTTGCTGGTTCGCCCTTGTCCTTGGCAGTAACAACAAATTCATAATATGCATTGTTGTTGTCGGCATCCAACTGCTTGTTGTTTGTGATTATGCCATTCGAATCAACGCTGAAGTGATCATCTGTAAAATTATTTTATACTCTCATTATTTGAAGGTTATGATAACCTAATTCTCGATGTCTTAGGAGCAATAATTCTACATTATATATCAAAACAAACACCAACAATAATGAATTGATATATTATTTGCAAGAAATGTGAATATTAAACCTAAAAAAAAATATTATTTCATTATTAAATATACAACTTTAACGCCATCTATTGTAAGGTTTTAGTGGTATAACCACGGCGCAACTTCAAAATATGAAGTTGCCTGTTCACATTCAACACTAGGTGGCGCTACTCGTATAATCTGCCGTCCTTTAACTAAAAAGCCGTTAACCCTCAAATGGTCAATTTTCAGTTTTAAATGTAGGGTGACAAAGTTCAAAATTCTCTATCTTTCTGTCTAAGAATCATGTCTCTAGCATTAATAGATAAAGAGATATGAAAATATTGTGAGCCGTTAAGTAACACTATTTTCGGCGATTCCATAACTTGAAAGCGTCTAACCAACACTACTTCGCTAAATTTCCTTTAAAGTACCTTAACCGCCAAATTTAATAATTATTTTTTAGCTTTTTACTTGACTAAAGGCACGTCATCAGATTATACTTGACTATAGGGACGCAAACTGACTATAACTGCTTTGTGATATGCTTTCATATAACGATTCCAATGGAAATCCTTACCTTATTTGCAGTTACTCGCCCTTAACGCTTTTTTAGTTAAGTAACTTTATTTAGGAAAACTTCTAATTACACTTTTTTGCTAAGCTACAAAGCAGCTAAGCCTCATTTTTTAGCTAAAAGGCAGTTATCCGATTCTGGTGATGCATCCGTTTTGGGGATGAGTGTGATGCTGTAATGTTGTCGCTCCTAAGCAGAGTACCGATTGCTTTTGATTTTCTTTTACAAGACCTATTGTTTCTGATCAGGTTTACTAAGTTTTATACAATCTAGCAGCTAAATTATGGAAAATATAACAAGTCAAAGTTACGAAAATTTGGTAGGTAATGGTTACGACAGTGCGAACTTTCAATCATTATCAGTTTAGACCTTGGTTTAGACTCTGATTAGTCTCTGTAACCGAGAAAGAGGATATATAGACAGTCTGTACTATTTATTAATGATATAATTTACCCCTTGGGTGGAATTAGTAATCGACTGTCAAGCAATGTACCTACTAGAGATGGTGATACAAAAATTGTTATGAGTATACTACCTTTGACCCGCTGGCGGAGAGTCCATTTTGCCACTATTTCTATTTTTTCTTTTCTTTAAAATTTGTATTTTTTTACATGGTAGCAAATAAAAAGTTTTCTATTTCTACCTCCTGCTATTTTCCACATATTCTGGTATATTATATTTTCTGAATGTGGATGAAAGAGTCTTCTAATCATTTGATAAGCGGTTCTACATTATTTATTAAGAGCATCCCACATGTAAGAGCTTGAAGACCTATTGAAACCGGGATTTTTTTTCAAAAGCCTCGTGCACAAGTCTTAATATTATTTTTTCAGAAAATGATTTGTTTACATTGTTTGTTGTCCTATTTGTACTCACATATCCTTGACTCTTGTGATGGCTTCGCAGAAGAGTATTTTTAAAATAACGTTATAATTGCAATTCTAAATGAAAATACGGTTCCAAAAAGAAAAGCGAGACGATTTATCTCAATCTTAACCCCTTAATGAGCCTCTGTAATGAAATAAACGTGAACATGACGTGAAAAAAAGGTTAATTTTATCAAAAAATTAAAAAAGTCATTTAGTAAAAGTATAAAATACTTGTTACTCACAGACAGACGCGAAAACCATTAATTTAGATAGTGTTTAAATCTTTAATACTTAAACCTAAAAGCTTTTGATCCTTTTCCTATCCATTGGTTGACCTAGGGAATGTAATTCCCGAGAGCAAAGATTCAGACAGCAGCAAATTTTTAACATAAGTAAGGTTATAATTTAGTACAACTATATAGAATCGTAGTACAAAAGCATCCAAAAGCCCTTAACTGCTGATTATAAAGTTATTGAAATATAAATTAAAGCGAAAGTCATAGCTTAAAAGCAGTCATAGTAGCTTAACGACGTTTTAGGTAAGCATTTTATTAATAAATTAAAAAAAAATCACAAAATAAAAATAAAAATGCTAAATTACTTAGTTAAAAAGTCGCTATGGTATGTTAACGGCCGTCTTGTCCAGTAAAAAGTTAAAATTTTCAGATAATATGCTGAGCTAAACGAGAAAAAGTTAATTTAAAAATAAATTATAACAGTGTCTGGTTAAAAACTATTATTTATATATAATATAATTAAATGTCGATCGATGTATCTCTCAATAATTATTCTAAGTGTCATAATTTTTAAGAAATAACGATTTCCGTCTTTTTTGTCATTTACTCGAAACTCACTTCGTTGGCTTAACGGCTTTCTAGTTAAAGGACGGCAGTAATTTCAAACCATTTCTAATCGTGTTAGAATTCAGTTTACAGTTTGAGAATACGATTTTACCAATATTTTAATAATATCATTAATGTTCAACTTTACATTGATTCATTAAGTGATTCATAGAGTGAAGTATGTTTTATGAATTACACACAAATTGGTATGATTCATGCAGTATTTAGGACGTGAAAGTTAATTTTTAACAATTACAAAAATATTTCTCGGAGCCAATTTCCCATACTTTTATTTCCTACTAGCGGTCCGCCCCGGCTTCGCCCGTGGTACACATTTACGTTTTCTCTATATAAGAACCATCCTCGTACTTCAAGGAATATAATAAAAAAAGAATTATAGAAAACGGTTCAGCCGTTCTCAAGTTATGCGCTTACCAACACATTTTGGGATTCATTTTTATAGTATAGATGATGTGCGAAACCTGTTCATTTTGTATAAAGTTAATTGTATGCCAAATATTTAAGCCAAATATAACAATATTTTTTACCAATTGGTTAATTATACTTTAAAGCTTATAAAAAAAAACTCATAAATCGTACCTGAAACTAAATATTCGATCTCAGCGTTCTTTCCGGAGTCAGCGTCCATTGCCTTCACTTTGAGGATGCTGGTTCCAAGCGGGATGTCTTCATCAACATTATGGGCTTGGTAGTCGGGCAGCTCAAACTTTGGCGCGTTGTCATTCACATCCGTGACACGGATTGTTAACTGAAATTGTAATAAGAATAGTTTAACTTCTGTTCGAATACTGTAAGGACTTTTATTTTACTGTTAACTAGTAATTATTCCCTGAATAGGTTAACAAGATAATTGATTAACAATTACAAGCCCAACTGCACATTGCACAATGAGAATTGTGGTGAGAACTTTTAATTCTTGTAAAATAGACCAAGTATCAAGTGGCCTATTACCACTAGGTATATAGTCCTATAATCTTTCTTTTTTACTTTAAATATTGTATTTGAATCAAAATACGATGAATCATGAGTTATTATAAAGGTACAAAATAGCGTAATCACAATAGAAATTGATGTATCTCAACATACTTATAATATGGTACTGAACATTGAAATGCGTTATTTTTTATCTTAGGTAATAAATTACAATAAATTACCTCAACAGACGTAGAGAATCCGCCCGAATCTTCGGTAGCAGTGACGACCAATGAGTACACATGTGGCTGGCGCAAGTCTTCAAAGTCTAATTCCTTCGCCAGTTTCACGATACCAGAAGTGGGGCCAATGTTGAACGTACCCGCGCCTTGTCCTTGTGCTTTCAGTGTATAGCGAATTTCGCGATCGGCAAACGATTTCGCTTTCACGGATATGATACTGAAATTGAGAATTATATTGGATGAGTATATGGTTTCATTGCACCACAATTAATATATTATGGAACCAAGTTTTAATAGTAAAATAAGTTAAAGAAAGGTTTTCAATGATTCTTTATTGCATAAACATACTATATGTAGGTATCTATAGTCTATACCTACTAATATTATAAAGAGGAAAGGTTTGAAATTATGTATGGTTAGTATGTATGGTTTTCACGCATAAACTACTGGACCGATTTTGATGAAAATTGGCACAGACAATCTTTAGATTCTGAGAAAGAACATAGGCTACCTTTTATTGCGAAATATATACCACGGGCGAAGCCGGGGTGGACCGCTAGTAAAACCCGTTAAACCGTTCGAATTTTTATTATTCATAGATGTCGTTAGGTATGTAAATGTTACCGGAAATGTATGTAATCCATCATTGTATACAATTCCTAGGAATTGTATATAATTCCTAAAATCGCACGGAAATGTGTGAAATAAATTATTTTATACACATTTCCTAGGAAATCTATACATTTCCTAAATAGCTATCGGAAATGTAAAACATTTAAGATATTGATATGTCGCAGGCAAATTGTATATAATCTGGCCGTTTACAAACGGTCGGCATTTTGTAGTAACTATGTCGATAATTCGTAATCAGAAATTTTTGGTTTGGATAAAGGTGTGGGTTAGGTTAGGTTCGTGTTTTTTAAAACTACACAGAAATAGGAGCCCCACAAAGTGGGGCTCCGTCGGTTCGCGACCGTCTTTTTGTAGAATTTTGGAAAAAGACGAATTTTCGGCATATTAAAACAGCTAGCCGTAATGTAATACGGCGAATTATACAATCCGACTGCGCCAAATATACGCGAGGACAGCGGGACGAGGGGACTAATCAGTCCCCTCGTCCCGCTGTCACTTGTCAAGTAGGTAATCACTTGCCAAATGAAAATTTGATTTTATAAGAATAAATATAAGTTGATTTTGTGATATTTACGTTAAAATTTAGATATTTGATTTTTAAAATGTTTATTACTATGATAATAATATGAACATAATATTATTATTACAATTTTACGGTATGACTGTTACCCGATTGTATCAATAAGAGCTATAATAGAAAAAATAACAACGTGTTTTATTACAGAAAGCATTTACTTTACACATTTCCTAATACGATATTGGAATTGTATACAATTCCTAGGAAGATTATACATTTCCTAGGATATGCATGCATTAAATAGTTTTTTAAACAATATTTTATACATTTCCTAAATGGTATCGGAATTGTACACATTTCCTAGGAATTGTATACAATTCCTTGATTTCATACATTTCCGGTAACATAAACATTAATTCAACATCAATATTCAGTAGATTTTTTCTTTAATTAGTGCTTTACAGTTAAATTGATGATGATTGTTCCTTTAACTCCTCGTGGAGCATAGGGCCTCAGTAAACTTTTTCCAGTCACGTCGATTTTGGGCTTTTGCTTTGACTTCTTGCCACGACAGGCCGGTTTTATTTAGTTCAGCAACCACAGATCTCTTCCACGATGCAGGGGGACGACCTTTTCTTCTACGACCGTTCAGGGGCGTCCAGTCTAAAGCTGTTTTTGCTATATTTTGATCCGGCCTCCTAAGGCAGTGTCCTATCCACCCCCACTTCCTGTAGCAGATTTGTTGGTCTATAGGTTGCTGGTTGGTTATTTTCCAGAGTTCTTCATTGGAAATTGTATCAGGCCAAAAAATTCGTAATATACTTCTTAAGCATTTGTTCAGACATACCTGGAGTCTGTTGGAGATAGCTTGTGTTACTTTCCAAGTCTCACAACCATATAGCAGTATCGACTTCACATTGCTCTCGAAGATTCGCAATTTAAGCTGACGGGATAAGCCACTTGATTTCCAAATCGGAGATAACTGTGCAAAGGCAGCTTTTGCTTTCTGTATTCTATTTTCAATATCAACCTCTGCACCACCGTTAGGGCTCAGAATACTTCCTAGATAGCAAAATGTAGGTACTTCTCGAATTGATTTTCCATTTAATGATATTTGCAGCTGTTCATTTGTCAATGCAGTTTTCATGACAACAGTTTTTTGGGTGTTGATTCTCAATCCGACTTTTGCTGCTGCAGATTGAAGTGCGCATGCATTTATATTAAGGTGTTCTATGCTATTTGATACTAAGCAAATATCATCTGCGTAGTCAAGATCTAGGAGTTGACTGCCGTTACCCCATGGAATACCCGTTCGGTGCGCTGTAGCTTCGCACAGTACATCGTCAAGAAGAACAATGAACATAATTGGCGACAAAAGACATCCTTGTCTGACTCCAGAATTAAGCTTGATGGGATTGGAAAGCTGGCCATTATGAAGAACTCTGCAGGAGCTGTTGGTGTAGAAAGACCGAATGATATTTATGATTTTGGTAGGCAAACCTCTATTCTCAAGGGATTTCCAAAGTGCGGACCATCTTATTGTATCGAAGGCTTTTTCGAAGTCAACAAACATATAAAAGACATCAGATTGCCATTCTGTACATTGTTCGGCTATTATTCGTAGCGTACTGATATGATCCACACATGACCTGCCCTTTCTGAATCCAGCTTGGTTTTCTCTCAAAGTCGCTTCAAAGGCGAATGAAAGGCGGTTTAAGATTATTTTAGTTTACAGTTAAATTAGTATACCTAATCCAACGAATACAGGATAGTCAAAAGCTTTGCACAAATTGATATACATATAAACTCAAACTTCATTTATTTATTCAATTAGACTTCTTCTAGAAGCACTTTTGAATCGTCATTATATTTTTTTTTGTTCGGAAAGCAGTAGGCATCTATGGAGAAGAACCGGGAAGCAACTCCATAGTTGCTCTTTTAAAATCATATCAATATACAATCCTACTAATATTATAAATGCGAAAGTTTGTATGGATGTATAGATGTATGGATGTTTGTTACTCTTTCACGTAAAAACTACTGAACCGATTACAATGAAATTTAGCACACATATAGAGGGTAACTTGGATTAACACATAGGATAGTTTTACGAACGGGAACTATGCGGGTTTTCCTTTGCAAACGCGGGCGAAGCCGCGGGCGGAAATCTAGTTTATAATAATAATATATGCTTTTAAACAATGTGGCTCACTTAATAGAATGTAACCTTCTAGGTATTTTATCAATTGCTTCCTTTACGTTTAAACAAAAACCCACGCATACTTACTCAGAATCTTTCTTCTGATTCTCGGCTATCTCAGCTTCATAGCTCGGTAAATAGAACTGAGGGGCACGTTTACCGCCTACAATGCTAAGACGTTCCTCGGGGGTTGATTGGAACCGCCTCTCGTCGACTCGACCGCTCTGAAAGTTCATTTAAATAGTATTAATAAAACAGACTAGGTATATGTAAGAACTTATTTTTGTGTTGGTACTTTCTTTTGTATATAATCATGTCGTATGAATTGAATTATTCTCAAACCGGAAAGGTAAAATAATAATGTAATTCAACGAGAGGTTACACTTACAGTGGGAAGCATGATTGGCGATAAGAAGCAAAAGATCTGTAATCACAATTCAAACTACAAATAGAGCTAATTCTTATAAAAATTAAAGCTAGGTATTTTAAGGAGTTTAGTTAGATCGCTTTTAAAACGTTCCGAATACTTACAACATGATTTTACACTTTTTTTATTGGGAATAGGGAAGCGCTTGACCACAATCTCGCCTGATGTTAAGCTGAGATGTGGTCTAAGAATTAAGATTGAACGCGCTTCCATGTTCCATTCCATTCCATTTCATGTATGAAATATGTGTTGAAACACATATAGCATAAATATTTGACTGATTTTCGAGACTTTTAGTTTAATAAAAAATAAAAAAGGCTGCAAAATTTTAATATAAATTGGCCGTCATTACTTGGAGCCTCGATATATTGCTTTCTTCTTGAAATAAAAAACTTTGTAAAGGATTTATCACGCAATAAATTCTTTAGTGTTTGACCTGCGCCAGGGTTGGGAGAGTTTACAGCGGGTGATGTGTAGGTACTCAATCTCACCAAAGATAGTTCTTTTTAATTTTTATTAAACATTCTTCTCTCTCTCTTATATTTGTTGAATAAACATTAGACACCTATAATATCATTATAATATAATTTCGTTTATTTAAACAAAATTCTAGTTTTCAAAATGTTTTTCATCAAGATATAAAGTCCTCCAGATGAAAATTTTACGTAGAGAAATATAAAGTAAAATTACGAAACAATATTCAGAGCTCATAAGAATATCATTAATACCTACTATTTCATTAATTCAAACAACTTTTCAAGAACTCTGAACTATTATTTTTACCATTTGGTTCATAAAAATAATTCTATTCAATTCCTCGAATAAACTCAAAGTATGAAACTTTGCAGACATTTCTTAGTATTCCAAACTTAATTTAGAATAAAACTTATTCATTCAATAAAAAAATACTTTGTTATTATTGAGCGACTTTTTGCATTAATTTGCAATCGAAACCAAATACAAGTCACAAATGTTACTCAAGCGACTCATAAATGATCGACATAATATAGTGGTAAGAATATATAAAATAAAACTTATTCAAATACATATAAAAGTGAATCTCACCTGATCTTCGGCCTTGACATACAAGACGTATTCCATATCAAGTTGGAAAGGATCCGTTCCCCTGGTGCGGACCACACCCGAACGCTCGTCAACTTCAAATCTGCCCCCTGTTCTGTCTCTTACGATGAAGTAGTGAATATTGTGGTCAGTATCCGGGTCTCTGGCTTGCAGGGTAAAGACGGGGGTATTCGGTGCCGCGTTGAGTTGTACCACCGTTTGCATTGGTAGCGGACGATTGATAAAATACGGAGGTTCGTCATTGACATCCTTCACGTGGATTATTACACGCTGGTTGTCCGTATCTGGAATGGTTAATGGCATATATTTAGTGTGAACTTTATTTATAAACTCGTTCGTTTTAATTAACTCCGAAAGCCAGTAATGATAACCTTTCTGATGTTGCTTTCTATTCTAGTGAGCTTTCGGTTGTTTGAACAATAATCGATATTGTTCTTTTTACTATAAGTACGATAAGTACATAATATCACCTTTGATTATTTACAGAAAATATAATTACCCAACTTCATAATATGTAGTTACATTACCTACCTAACCTCTACTTTATAGAGCTAATCATAGTGGCTAAGAATCTTCGTTGATAAAATATTTTTATGACCAGTTACAACTCATTTTATCCATGTAAAAAGCTCCACAATGTTGCAGATGTATTTTGAGTCAAGTTTAACAACAGAACTAACAATGACATGAGATATAAAAGAGTCCGGGGATAAAATAGAGCCAACATAAAACAGAAGATAACTTTTCCAATTACGATAGTGGATTACTCGCTTCTGCAGACTTCAATAATCCTTAAAAGCAAATGATTAAACTTCACAAAAATGCAAGTTTGTTCCTACAAAATTATAAATTCCACCTTTAGATTTTTAGTATTTTTATCTCATACATGTTATAGGTTATAGCTGAGCTATCTTATTAGAAAAGCTTAAGTCTTTCAATTGTGTTTACAGTCGCTCGTTAGACGGCTGATCCAAATAAACAGACTCCGTTGGAGAGATTCCATTACCGATTAAGTTATCAGGCAGAAACGAGAGCTAGGCACGATCTCGTTTAATTAAATTAGATTTTTATAATCAATGTCGTACATTACCTTTACGTGACAATAAAATAGTAAAACTTAATGGAATAAAAAAACACTGACTAGAAACATGAAGGTTTTTAAAATGTAAAAATTTTGATCATATTACTAAAGATATAAAGATTATTTTATTTGTTATACTTACACTTCAGAGCCACTGGATAGCGTGAAAAAAACATAAATATTAATAATTTGTCAGCATTTTAATAGGGTTAGAACAATTTAAGCATTTGTTATACCTACTTATATATATAATATCTTAAATCTACGAATTAAACAGTAACATCGCCACTTAAACATCTCAATTTGACAGTTGTTTTTCACAAAGATATTATAATTTGGAATTGAATTACGATAAATAAATAATTATCCAAATACATAATAATTGAAGATAGAAGAATAATTGTGCTAACATTCAGAATGTCGTATACCTACCTATGTGTAACATATCAGTAATTACATTAAAATTAAATCAAAGTGAAATTCATTAACTGATGTGTTACTATACAATTTACAGGTTAATTAAACAATGTTAAATTGAATTGATTTGATTATTACAGCTGTTTAGCGATCTGTTTAGAAAGAAAGAAATGTAACTAAACACCAAAGAACGTAACACATGTACAATAATCATCGATAAATAAATACCACCCGGCTTTACTTCTGAATTCGTATAGTATTCTTATCCCTAAGGGCTTTCCGTATATCCCGAACTAAATCCAACAATTTTGCTGTAAGCCCATGTTCCGGCGGCGTTAGTTTTTACACACGCCCCATACAAATAAATAGAACACTAAAGGTTTCAACGTATAACTACCATTTTAGTATAATTTTATTTAAATGTATTGTGTTCTCATGGTAATGTCAATATTACAGTTACAGTACAGAATTTATATATTTTTTGATAAATCAAAATATGTTGCACGAAATAAATTCACTATAATTCAATAGTTGCTATTGAACGAATAAACCTATGTTTGTAATTTGATGCGTGATTATTTACATAACAATGTAACATACAATTATTGTTTATAAAAAAAAATTAAACTGAAAATTATTTACGAACCATTTATGCCCAGTAGTATTACAATCCAATACCGCATCGGAGTTAGACAGTGATAGTATGTTTTCATTCAGAATTTATAAAATCATCATAATTATAAAAAAAGTATTTCAGAAAAAAACGTTCAAAGCTACGGTTATCTGAAGGGTGCCTTGTCTAAGTACGTGATATACATTGTTAATTGTATAATTTATCTTATAGAACCACTTTGGCAGCTAGAATTGTCTTAAACTCCAACTTATCGTGTTACGTTGCCAACTTCCTGTTGAGAGACAAAAGCAATAACTCTATCTAACAAACTATTGCGACTGTAAATGTATTTCAGAAGAAAAACTGTCTATACACTTATGGCATCCGAAATTGTTCTTGGTAGTTTCTTAAGTCTTGGTGAAACAAAAATAATCAAACAATCATACGTTTTGTGTAAGAGCACTTTATGTGTGAATGAATAAAATACTTAATTGCGATAAGTGGTAAATTTAGAAAACATAAATATAGAAAAATGTGTGAAGCATTTGTACCTATCACTAATGCGAGATTTCTTCTAGGCAAACGATTTAAAACGAAAAAGGAAAAAAAGTGATAACAGGAAAGGAATCCAAACATTTAATAAAAATTGAATGAAATGTATCTGAGATAAAACTGTTAAATCATTATATAAGCGGGGTCCGATTAAAATATGACTTAGGTCGTCTGAAACACTAGCAGAAAAGTCTCCACGACCTGGCCGCCAGCCAAAACCTCGTAATGCCACGTACGTTATTGTTTTTCTATTTATTCCAGAAGAATGTTTAGGCACGTACTGTCTTTAAATTGTGTCTATTCCTCTAAAATTTACTCAAGACATACAGAAGGTAATGATTTACATTGCACACAAAACTTGTAATCAAAGTCGATATGACTATTCGTAAAGGGTAGGTACTAAGTTGCATTTAGTTGTTTGGGATATCATTGAAAGAATATCGAATATTTTTAATTCCAAATCGTGGCATCAAAATTAAAACCCCGGCGTATAGGAAATCGCAATTTTGTGGAGGAGATTTTAAATCAAATTTGATTTATCTAGTCTACCTCGGTTTTTATCTCGCATGAAGCTGCGGACTAGACGCGCTCTATCTTGATATAGGGATTTTTGCGAAAATCGCGCCTGGCGGTAAAACTCGGGTGCATCAAGCAAAATGCTCTATATTTTGGCTCCATGCCAGCTCCATTGATAGTACGGACCTCGCTGATGAGATAAAAACACTTCCTCGAAAAGGCTGTTGTGAACTGAAGGAATGTTTTCGTAGCGCTATTTAGTTCAGTTATTATAAAGCTGCTTCCGCTATGTACTAAGGAATTTTACGTACTTCATCGCATTCAGTTTAATTGCACTGCAATAAATGCTTACCTATTTCATTGGATGTTATTGCTTTAGATGCGATATTATCGCATATTCTCAAACATTTTTTTTCTCACTAAGCAACATGATATACTATATTTTTATGAAACGTTGTAATTTTTGGATGTTGTATGTTGTAAATTGTTTTACAAATACCATTATCAACATAGTAACACAGATTATTCCTAGCCGATTGCGATATTCGCTCATGATTTTTTTTACAATATTAACTCAATCTACAATTGATTAACTCATATTTAAATTAAACCATAATGCAATTTGTATTCAAGCCAACGAATTAATTTCCAAATTCAATTTGGAATCCATGACTGTCGAACAGGAGCATAAGCGACAGTCGTCGGAGCCTTTGAAATACGGCTGGTTTTAATATTGCGGGGTACGTTACCAGGTGGGTAGGGGGGTACTCGCGACCCACTCCACCGGCACTTGTGGAGGCATCAGGCAACGCAGCGCGCATGCGCGTACTACGCGCCGCGTGCTCTCCTCGTGGCTACGCGCCTCTTGCGATAAGAGAATCTGAACTTACATTCGTTCAAGCTATAGTAGGGGAGCGGGGGGCACGTTGTTACAATTTTTAGATAATTATTAATATTACAAAATCTATCAAATAATGTATACATTTGATTGCTTTTACCATTAGTGTGTCTATTCGGCTAGTAGAATAGCATTGGAAAAATATTAAAGCTTACGTAATTTTTCCTTTAATAGAGAATTAATGAAATAAGTCGATTGGAACAACTTACCCCTGACTTGGGGCTAGTTGTTACAGCTTCGGGGCACGATGTTACAGTAGGTAAATAAACAAAATGAACAATAATAAATAATTTATTTTTTATTATTTCAAAACGTTATGAATAAATGAGACTATTTTGAACAGTCTTATAAAATTTATGAGCAATTATAATATCTATATCGTAATTTTCCAACTTTTAACAGTAATAATCACATAACTTTGGCAGGAACTTTCTTAAATCTTTTATAAAACACTTTTTTATTACTGAATTAGAAAACTTCGTCAGTAAATATTCTGTGGTAAATATCAACATGTAGGTAATAAATTATTTATACTTTTTTAACTTGTCACTTCAGTCAAACTAAAATCTAACATTTTCAAGACACTTTTCTTTTCAAATTAAACATTTTGCTTGCTTTACGAATGCTCGTTTTATTCTGCAGTACTTCTGCCGCAGCAGATTCATGAACTTCTTGACTAGTTGTACCTAGTACAGCAATTTCTAAAGTCAATGAGATGAACGATAATGCAAGGTCTGAGGCAAGTTGTTACATGTAACAACCTACCCCGAAAAATTGTAACAACCTGCCCCATGGTATGTTTTTTTATTAAAATTAAAGCCGCCATTGATGGATGTCAATAGCAGAATAAAACGATATTACAAATTAAAACTCGATACATTATGAACATTCGAGGTGAAAAGAATTTAGAAAATAACAAACATAGACAGCAGGAATCAAAAATTTCGTATAAGAATTTGTTACATATTTGATGGAAATCGAGACACGTGCACATAACCTAACAGTTTGCCGCTCGGCGGGTCACTGATTGTTTTTTTGCAACAGACTATGATATAAGGAAACAAATGAGGCCACTTACGTCTACCAAAGAGTTTAAAATCCCGGTAAAAAATGCGTGTAACTTCTTACCCCTGTAACAACGTGCCCCCCGCTCCCCTATACCTACTTGCTTAGACAGCCTACTCACTACGATCGTAAAATTCAAAGCCTATTATATACTACTAAAACGTTCCATACATAAAATTAGTAATATACTGCTTGACTTGAGTTTTGGAGCATTTTCGTGTGCTGAAAAGTTTTATTGCTTTTTATTTAGCGGTTTATTAAACCGCTATTCAGCGGTAAGGAAGTATGAATTATGAATATTTGAGTTGTAAAACAGAGTAACGTAGTTGGCGCACCGCGTTCAGCTCGACAATAGGACCGTGAAACTTTGATAAGTTGAATCCAGCTCCGACATAGAAAGCCTGATCTACGAGCACTGTGTTAACTGAGCGAACAGTTTGGTTAAAATTTACAGCAGGACGACGTTTAAGTTACTTAATGAGCAAACAAAACAATACCTAGGTACTAAGTTTTAACCAACTACCTAACTATACCTACCTTCTTCAAAAGAAATATATTGTACAGATAAGAATAAAAATAGTAAAATATAAATACTTTTATTTTACATTTAAACAAATTCGGGACATACCTAGTACGTAAATCTTAATTAATTCCATTGAGAGCTTTTAGTGTCAGAAGGATAAGTGACTATTGGATCAAGGCAACTGGTAGCAAGTTAAGGAAATAAACCTATTACCCTCGCTACATTCTACTCCGTTTTCTCAATTACGACGATAATAAATCTTCAAAATCAGAATACCTGCCCGAGTTAGATTTGAGATAATTTGCTTCCCACTTCAGTCGCGCTTTACAGCGTTTATCATAGTCGGCAAAGTATTAAAGGGCGTTTGAAGTTGGTCCTAATTTCTGAAGAGATTAATCATTTCCACGAGAAACTCGTTCTTTGTCTAAAATTATTTTTTACAAATGAAAAGTATAATTTCATAATAAGAAACTTTCAAAGTGTAAGCAAGTAAATTCTAAAACCATGTCTACATTACCTACCTACTTCTAATCGTGGTATAAAATACTGTATCCAATAAATTAATATTCACGAACTCAAACTATGGATTACTTTTTTAAATTGAATGTCAAAGTTTTAAGCATGTGTTGGCTAAATAATTTTGAAACATATTTTCTAGTAATAATTATAAATGACGATTTTACTGTTTGTTATATTAATACCGTCACCAAATGTTCACTCCAGATTCCATATTTACCTGAAAAAGAAGAAAAAATATTATCATTAACGTAAAATAATTGTGGTTTACATCTACTAATGTTATGATAGTATTAAGCATGTATAATATGAGATATTAAAGCATTTAACAATATAACAGCAATTTGTTTGGCATGATAGACGGTAATGTTTTAACGGAATGATCTATGTACCATTAGCTCCGCTATTCCTGGAATTACCACTATTTATTTGGTCACTGCTTTACGAGTTTATAACGCATTGCACGGTCATTGAACGAAATCATTTTATAACTTGTACAATAACCGTCAGTCGTCACACATGGCATTTGAAACAAAACGGTTTTTCAATTTTCGTGTCTGCAGAGATACGGCAATATGCAATGCAAATCAAATTCCAATCAATCTAAAAATCAACGGCCTACATCTCCCATGTGGTATAGGATTTATTGGAAGGTCTATTTTTAGTTTGTATATTATGTTTACTTTTCAGGTGATTCTCAAATAGTCGGGATGTTGATGTTTATTTTGAATACCGTATAACCAAAGCGATATGTGCTTTGACATTAAAAAAAATTAAAAACATTCACATTCTATGAAATAATTATCCCGTTCAATTTAATTCCCTCCTTAAAAAATTATTTATGAAACATTAAATTCGAAACCGAAAAAGGTTTCTTCGAGGGTGACGTTCCTAGAATTAAAGTTAGTCATATCTAATCAATGGAGTATCGTATAAATGTTTGTAATACCTACTTAGTTGAAGAAAAAGAATATTCTATTGTTTCATAAATAATTTTTAACTATTCCTTCATAATCAATAACGTATTGCATCAAGTTAACGGATAATTGATTGCTACGCTTCCAATGAAATTTATAAATGATTTAAAATAACTCAATAATGTAACTCTCGACGTAATGGAACAGTCGTGTATATTATTCGGTAAATTAATACAAGCCAATTGCATTGCATGACCCAATTTTATGGAGATGAACGACATTGACGCCATATAATATACGTTGTTCAACACATAGTGCTAATTTCCATATGACATAGTTAATTTAGGGTAAATTGCATGACGCTTCCTAATTGTATTCGTTAATTATACATTCATCGTGTGGATTTGAGAACGGCTAGGACAGAGATATTTTTAGCCGGAATTTCGGGGAATGTTGAATTTGAATTTTGGATTTCCTCAACCTGACTTATTCTACTAATTCAAATAAAGTATTAACCAGATTTATGTCGGGTCTAATAATAATAATCAATGCTCTAAATGGTAAATGTTGGTAGAAATATTCTGTATATCAAGTTAATCTGTGAGAGTGAGGTTGCGTGTTGCGGTCAATTTGTCAAGTCATTTACGAGTAGCTGTTGTGGGGAATACGGGCTCAATAAGGGCAATTAATACAGCGCAGGGCTTCGCTACTAACGACTGAGGCTTCTATCAACATTCCCTTTCGCTCCCGTATTTATGCCGTAAGTTACAAGTCTATTCCCGCAGGTATATATTGTGCAAACGTTCGATCTAAATATAAAAATTCTAAGCGGGCTGACTGATATATCTACTCGTAAAATAAACATTCGAAAGTATTGAATGTGGATTTTATACGATATCTTATATTACCAAGTGAATATTAAATGCAATGAATATGAAAATTTTATATTAAAAAGGTCTCTTAGCGGTAAATATTTAAAAAACATCACACCATATTGTAACGTTATAAATTATACAATTTTTAAATCTTAAACATTCATCCCAATTTCAGAAATAAACCGTCAAAAATTTAAATAATTGGATGAGTTTTGAACTTTTCACAACTTTAATTGGAAATATTTGACAATATTAATTAACCAAATTAAATAACGGCATATAAATGATACACCATATTATTATATTAACAAACAATAATTATGTATTTATGTAGGTTTATGAAAGGATATTTGAATGGTCACGCTCACGCGAGGAATAGTAAACAAAACATTTCGGACAATAGTAGCCATACAATGATCCTCGGAAATGGTTCAACAGAAGCACCTATTGTGAATAAGCATCATGTAACAAAAAAGACATTAGTTCGCATGAAGCTTCATAAAAGCTCCGTAATACATAAAAATACAAGCCAATAGTATATAATTTCCATATAAACTTAAACTCAAACTCAAACATTTATTTATTCAATTAGACTTCTTCTAGAAGCACTTTTGAATCCTCATTATTTTTAACATTTAGCACCGATTCGGAAAACAGCATCTACGGAGAAGAACCGGCAAGAAACTCCATAGTTGCTCTTTAAAATCATGTCAGTATTACAATTTAATTTTGCAAAATATGTAACAGCTTATGTTATCATAATATGCCAAAGAACTGTCCTAAACTAATTTAATAATTTAATTTTGTAGGTATAGCACGAAAGAAAAATGATACAATGAGGGAAACGGCGAAATGTATTAATCTTCGCCCAAACCCCTATAGGTAGGGTGTGAAAAAGGTGTATAGGAGAATTGGATCCGTCGCTGAATTCACGCACGTAAAGCGATAGGACACTTTCATTAAACCGATGTCCGGTACTACACGGTTCAATGTCCGGTTCACTCTATTTTTAACACACTAACCCACGAGCGGCGTCGTAAAGAGCACGTGCGATACGAACAATACGAACCCAATCGCATACTATCACTCCTATACTGTATCTGCTTCTACGACAGCTAAAAGCATTTTCCTTCGATTTTTAAACTAATAAGATTTGCAGTCACGTATAGGACTTACTCTTAATGATCCTATTTAGGTCATTAGCCGTGCTCACGAAGTGTCGTTGACGGCGGAGGGCAGTTAAGCTTTTACAAAAAAGTGCAACAGAAAGCCCGTGCAGCCTTAAAATGCATTTTAACTCGGCACGTAATTTTTGCATTTAACTAATGGATTATTATTATTTTAAAGCTCTAGGTATACAGCTTTTTTACAGCTGCCTTACATGCAAGTCGTGTTAAAAATAAAATGGAAATACTTATACAACATGAGCGACATACAGAGATTATATTTTTTATTACAGTCAAGGGTCCATAGAACGTCTATAATTCAGGAGAAACTCAATTTATACACCGAGGGATTGAATGCAAAAGTTAGCGTGCCGACTGCGCTGAAATCAATAAAATCGTCTCAGAGCGACCGCGAGCTTCCTTCGGTAGCGGAGTTTAGCGTAAAGCGTCCCTAAATAAATAATAAGCGTAGTAAACTTAAACGAGAACTTCACGTAGACGGAAAATGCATAAAGAACCTATATACATTTTCCTGTAGTAATAATTTATAGCTGTACGTCTTCCTCAATGTATTACTGCCCGGATAAAAACTCAAGACATTTTCAACCATAAATGCAGTCATATTTTTAAAGATAGATTTTTTATTAAAATTAGAATGCTACAACAACTCCACAGAGTGTTTAAATAATTCAAAGATTTTGTGATAAAAGCATTATTAGGTATTAATATATTGATAACAATGCCATAGGTCATGGCTCATAAAATGTGTTCTTATGGTTCTTATCCATTATAATATTTGGTATGCATACAGAAATTTATTGGATCGTGTTCAATATTCGCATCGTTTACAACCACGTTTTAATGGAATAACAGATACCTTTATCTAGAGTAAGTTCATACGTGAACATTTTAGAAATACTCCGACAAGGCTCGCTCGGAACAACTTCCTAAACTCATCAGCTGCCCTCTGAGCACGCTCGTAAGCTTACTTGTGAGAAAAGTTTCTTACATCGTTTCAACTTCCTCTGCCGGCTACAATAAACCATAATTGTCTGCGATAGTATACTATTCAATATTGCTTGAAACACTCAAAGCATTTATTGTGAACAAAGCATTTCTTTAAACTTTCCCTTTATTTACAAATACTCTGTAAGTCTACATAGCAATTTAATGATTAAACTCTACTTGCCATTTCAATCGTAATACGGTCTTATATGTGCATTGAATGATCGATTTGGTATTTCCATTCTACAATCTACATGATTGCAATCACGATCTAGACGTATTCAAATGTTCCCTTTCCATTTACTATCAAATGTTTTAAAGCTCAAAAGAAAGTAATCAAGGAGCACCGACCCTATATACCTGTGCCCTAGCTGTGAAGTCTGTACTGTCATATGCACCCCGGGCGACGCGTCGAGGCAAATACTCGAAATATGAGGGGTGTTGATCTAACCTGGACCGACTGAGACTAAAACAAATCGTTTAGCTCGGCTACATTATAGCGTACTAGAACGATGAGACGATAAAAGCTTTTACACTTTATACGCCGTATAAATTTTTATGTAGTTTTACATTCATTGTGAATGAATGAAAAAAATTACTAGATAATAAATAAATATGATATTGCAACAACAAAGAGGACGTCAAATGGACGACGTTAATGATCTTATTACTGACTGCGTATAATGTCTATCTATGTTCAGTTGCAATACCGCCTTCACTACATTAAGATATCAAGTTAGGAGTCCTCTCAGACGTCTCAAAGGGGTGTTTTGGTGTACAATAAGTGCAGCGACAAGGGATATCAGTCAAAGAACCCTTTTTGAATATTCTCCCTGTCGTGCAGAACATTATGAGTGCCTAATTACTCAATATCGTTGCGAAATATGCAGAGGGAACCGTTTTACATAATTCACCTGGCGAGTACCTATTGTAGCCTGTAAGAAATTTGACGTACAATGCCCAATGAAAGTAAGAAAATCTTAACCGTTTTTCTCACATTGATATAAGCATAGTAGAATTATATATTAAATTAGCGTCATTCTCTAGTCATATCATTTAATAACTGAGGCCCCGGAATCACAGACACAATAGAAAATCTATTGTGTCGTGGACCGATCGGGCCGCTCGGGGCTCAATGGGTTAAAAGTAAATACGAAGAAAATCAAAATATATTATTTTAAGGAGTTAATTCACTACCGTAGAAAGTAAATTGTGATAGAGAGTAACTGTAGGTACCTCAAATTTTTAATAGTAAACTATTTAAATTCAAAGAGCACTCTTTAGTGATAAGGCCGCCCTCTGTGCTAGTTTAGCTATAAGTTTTAGTTTTATGTAATTTGTATAACTAGCATAGTAAAGTGTTATCCCACCAAAAACATAAATGTAAAAATTGGAGCCGAGTTCAATCGTTGACTTAATTTGCCAAAAAAAGAAATGAGATCTAAATGTCTGCCAAGTTCTGCAGACAGTCCAGAAATTTATTTACAAAGATGTATTAAGTTCTTAGGTTGAGTGAAAACTCAATTGTTTTATTTTCCCTTCGAGAACAATGTTTATTCCAAAATATAACTTTTTTAATTTGAATAAAATAATTATTTTCACAAAGCAAACAACTAATGACCTATTGAACCCCATAATTTGATGAGGCTAGTTTTACATACCTACTGTTTATATGTGAGGTTCTAAAAACTAGCCTCATGAAATTATGGGGTTCAATAGGTCATTAGTTGTTTGCTTTGTGAAAATAATTATATTATTCAAATTAAAAAAGTTATATTTTGGAATAAACATTGTTCTCGAAGGGAAAATAAAACAATTGAGTTTTCAGTCAACCTAAGAACTTAATACATCTTTGTAAATAAATTTCTGGACTATCTGCAGCACTTGGCACACATTTAGATCTCATTTCTTTTTTTGGCAAATTAAGTCAACGATTGAACTCGGCTCCAATTTTTACATTTATGTTTTTGGTGGGATATCATTACTTTTTGTACAGAAAATTACTCTGCAAATTTGATTTACTTTATGAATATAATACTTTTTACATACGATTTTTTTTTATTTTTTCTTGCGGTTTCTCTGTATGGTTTGTTTAGTATTATTTTCTATATTTTCTTGTATGTTATGAATGTCAGCGCACATTGCCCCGTCATTATCTGCAATTTTTTAAACTCGTTTTCTGTTTAAAAGATTACATGATTTTCTAAACATCCAGCGTGAATTTGTACACACACTATTACCAAGATGCAAAGATCGTTGTAGAAGAATCGTCGCCTTACTCCATGACGTTACGATATTGCCATGACGCGATCTTGAAATTCTACTGTAAACGCGCCTAAAGATGTTTCACTTATATTAATATTACGCAAATTAAATCATTTCGACCTTCGACGAAGCCTTCTTCCATTACACTGAAATTAAAACTAAACTAAACACTCATAAATAAAGAATAAATAAATGTGAATATGTAAAATTATATATTATTTTTAACTGTATGAGCAATATTTTTATTACAAATTTCTTTTATTTTACGTTTAATAACAGTTTTGAATAAAGAAATCATGCAATCGAAGTAATCCGCCCTAGCGATACTAGCGCGAGTGAGTGTGATGTCAGAGGCGCATCGAATCTACAGATGTTTCGTGCTAAAATATGTAAACTTCAATAATCTATATCTCAGTCATTTATAGATGGATTTCAAAATTTTTTTCGGCCACTGATTAGTTTTGATCTATTTTTTAAGACTAGTAAGGTGAATATAATATTTTCTATTTTTATAAACTTTTCCATTTTTCCATACAAACAAAATTTATGTCATTGAAAAAAAAATTAAATACATATAAATTCAGTATTTTCTGATTTTTTCCTTTGTACACTCACTATTACCTAGTTGATTACAAAATTTGAACTTTCTAGGTCATCTGGAAGTGGGTTAGGTTTTGTATATGTCTATAAGTCAGTCAGTCTTAAAAATTGCGATTTTTGGATATCAATATCTACGCAACTATTTAATCTGTATTTATGAAATTTAAGGTTCTTGTTTATCTTGAGGTCTTCTTGATATGTACCAAATTTGGTGTATTTAACTCAAATAGTTTTCGAGTTATAAGGGGGTGAAAAGTGGCTCGAAATGGTTCGTGTAAATATACACACGGCTGCTGCTCGCCAGTTCTCTTCGCTTGAACTCGGCTTGACACGCTGCCGCGTGTCTAGATCATCATCATCATCATCAATACATATAATAAAATTCTAGAAAAGTCGTGTCTGTACAATCAAAATATATAAAAAAAAATTAGCAGGTGCTATTATTAAATCGATCCCAAACCCAAAACTGTAGTTAAAAAAATTTTTGTCTGTTTGTCTGTTTGTCGGTTTGTCTGTTTGTCTGTTTGTCTGTATGTTCGTGCACGCTAATCTCAGAAACGGCTTATCCGATTAAGATGGGGTTTTCACTAATATATTGTGGTAATCTTCATTTAACATTTAGTGTTTATTTCATGTCAATCGGTTCGTAAATAAAAAAGTTATGACCATTTAAGTATTCACGGCGAACATTTGCTAAGGCATTCTATACACTGTACGATAAAACGTAAGTTATCTGTTACAATTATTATTCCTGTAAATGTCCAAGTGATCATATCGAAAGTGCCCATTGGTCAAATTAGAATTATTCTTACTTCTAGGTAAATTTTATACATAAAATGTCCTTTAAATTATGTCGTATTATATTTTTAACCCCCGACGCAAAAAGATGGGTGATAAGTGTTTGACCGCTATGTGTGTCTGTGTGTCTGTTTGTGCCACCGTAGCTCGCTAACAGGTAATCCGAATTAGATGCGGTTTTTTTAGTTAGGCAGCATATTTTCCGACGCTGGTTCTTAGATAAAGTGTATCAAAATCGGTTCATCCATTTATTATACCTAGGTATATTATTATAGGGGTAAATGTGTGAATGAAAAAAACGAAAGTTGTCAAATATGTGAGTGATATATATAGTAGTACCTAACTATATAGTACCTAAGTGATATATTAAATGAAAGTAAACGACCTATCAGTAACAAATCGGTTCATCTATTTATTTAATATAGGTATAAAAGTGGTAATAAAAAAATGAATTTGTCAAAAATATACTCAAGTGACATATCATATGAAAGGGCATAACGGGTGAAGTACACTTAGTTATATTTTTATCCAATTCGGTTTATCCATTTATTAGATTACAGCGGTGAAAGTGGGAATGAATAATGTGGTCAAATAATATACTCAAGCGGCATATCAAATTATGAAAGGGCAACGTGTGAATTACAATTAGTCATATTTTATCGAAATCGGTTCATCCGTTTATTACATTTAGGGCTTTTTAGGGGTGACAGTGGGGATAAATAAACCAAATGGAGCATCAAACTACAGGATATGACGTGTACATATAGGTACAATTAGATATGGTTTACATCAAAATCAGTTCTGCCATTTACTAGGGATGGAAAGGGAAGGGTTGAAAGT
The DNA here is from genome assembly GCF_905220415.1 of Colias croceus. Classification (NCBI taxonomy): domain Eukaryota; kingdom Metazoa; phylum Arthropoda; class Insecta; order Lepidoptera; family Pieridae; genus Colias; species Colias croceus. The sequence continues at coordinate 7,205,876 of NC_059539.1, read as the reverse complement.
CTGTGAAAGAAGAGGGGATATGGGAGCGAGAAGATAGCCACACCCTGGAAATTTTGAACTCTACTCAAAGCTACATAGGCCTGGCCCTTGGCAATATTTTTTCCTAAGTATACCACTTCTTTTGCCACTGTGGTCCATTACAATTTGTGCACGGTTACGGCCCAACTTAAAAGATGTCAAGGAGCAACAAACTTATAGATATCAATATGATGTAGGAATGTAATATGGAGGTAGAGGTAGGTCTCGCTCACTTGAAAATATTACATGAAAATAAGAAACCGAAAGGAATAAATAATTATTTTACAAACTTCCCGACGATCTTTAAAATTAAGTACCATATATGTATTTTGATAATGAGGTATATTATGATGATGTTGGCATGGCAGCCCCGACGACTTTGTTTTTTTTTATAAATATTTAAAATGGTATTTGTTTTTAAAAATCTTCGGGAAGTTTGTGAAATTATTTATTCCTTTTTCTATGTATGCACTTTTCTTCGTAGCGCTGTTTTTTTTTTATTTAATTTTTATTGCACGGTCTAAACGGTTTAGTTACTACCTACAGGCGTGAGACAGGATTCAGGAAAGATCTGATTTGGATTTTGTGCTGGATTTGATAAAAACTGAGTATCGATTAAGCTGATCAGTTGCTGCACGATACATAGTTAAAAACATCCATACAGGGAAGGAAGGAAAAGAAATTTGCTCCCCTCCCCCCTGGTGCCTAAAAATAATATGACATAATTTAAAAGAAATTTTACGTAGAAAATTAATAAGGCATTTTTTTTTGTATTGTTTAGCTCAGTTTAGTAATAAATTTTACTTACAGTTCTTTTAATTATTTATGGTAGTCTGTGTTTACTCAATAATTAAGATAAGTAGTAACTACTATGCAGTCACTATTCCACGCGGACGAAGTCGCGGGCACAGCTAGTAAATAAATAAATAGATAAATAAATTCGTACTCTTTACATCTCACATATCATTTCGTTTCACGGGAAAATATATTTTTAATCAAGCAGCAGTTCATGGACCTACAAAATGAATATTACCGATAAGCTTATTTAAAAAGCGCAATTTACCAAGAAAAGGATTAAGTTAGCCACAGCCGCGCCGTGGCTACGATCTGTAATAAACCTCGTTTCAAGGAACGTAAAATAAACAATCTCTATACATTAACCGTATTATAACCAACAACTAGCCAAGATTTTACTGTATAGGAATATAAAAATCTAATATCTTTTGTAGAAAGTGTTAGCTATACGAGATACCGATTACCTGTCTCCTTTTTCTCATTTAAAAGACTGTCCCAATAACCCAGTTTACTAAAAAGCCAGGTATGAAAAGTTCCATTTATAGAGTTTATGGTTCCTTGCTTTCCACCTCCACCTTGCTTTCTAAATGGAAAATTATTATTGCATTAGAGAACTAACTGGATTCTAAATCTAACATTAATCATGTTCATGTGATAATGATTGTAAGACTTTCGTTTCAAATTGAGTGAATAGGTATACCTATGTTAGCAAAATCACGGTAAAACATTCAAACTTATTCCATTTCAAATACAATGTATCGTTTTATACCTCAGTTCTAAAACCATTGTGTAGCAATTGACAAATCCTATATTGTGCTGGAATCGAAAATTGAACAGGATTCACACTGTACATTTGCTATTATATGCTTTACCAATGCATATACATCTATTGTTTGATTTCATAAATAATTAAACAACTAGCTAGTAAACAAAACACATTTCGAAGCTATCATAATAAGCTATATCGTGTGAAGTTGTAACGTAAAAGTAAGGTAAAAAGTATATAATGAGTTTTGCCTTTTTGTCTTCGAATAATAGCTATCCCGTCAAATAGTATGTATTGTATACCTTGTTCATTATTAATTTGTGAAATATTTTAAAAATTATTTATTTTTTTTCGTATTTATTAACCAGTTTTATTTATTTTGTTTCATAACACGAGCTGCGAGAATGCAATATAATCCATTAATGTCTAGCAAACTGAATTTTTACCGTCCAATTATTCTTCTAACTTTCAAACTATTTTATATTCGACACAGAATAATGTTACGCGAATTCAGTAGAGGTAAAATATTTAATAACCATTCAAAACTCGCAGGCGCGAGTCATACTCGAGCGTGATAGGTGTTTTGAGCTAGCTTTAACAATAACTGAAAAGAATAATAGAAACCCTCACTGAAGCTCTGAATAAAAACCTGGTTACTATTGTACATATAGGTACGTATTGTGGCCTTAATTGTAGTCTGTAGCGTAAAAAGGATTAAGGACTCAGCCTGATCTATAATTCGTAATTAAATTTATAATGCGGGTAGGGTAATCACATTAAATACATTTTCTTTTACAATTTTTACACTAATATTTTATGATATACAATAAAATATTATGTATTTACATAATTATACGTTACTACTTTTAACTAATTCAATAATATTATATCTCCTACGGGCGAATTACGATAAAATTTGGTCAAACGCACTTTCCAAGAAAAATCCTACCACAGTTTTGCAATATCGCATCGGAAACAAACGCCGACAAACATGCGGGGGTCGCGTCTTCCAATGATAACATCGTTATTATCGATTTTACTGTCGAGAACAATTTATCCAAAAGCAACACGCCGTCAGCTAAATCGGCGACATCCGCCCGCCTGTCTCCCCCAACATAGTGCATAGATTCGAACAAATCTCCTCTGATAAATCTTGCGACTCGCTAGACACTTCGCTAATGGCCGTTCTAGCGATCTTGTGAACATAGCTTAGTTTTTAAATCTTCAAATTTAATGAACCAGCACTGAAGACATGGTACTTCAAACTTCAGCAGTTTACTCTGCCAAAAGGAGCCAGCTCTATTGAATGGAAATTTCCTGTTAAACAATTAAAAAAACGGTTCTCAATCTTTAGCACTCAAGATGACCCGGTTTTCCAATGTTGATAACACTTTTTCTTAATTATTTGTATTGTTCAGGGATCGGAATTTAAATAATTGAAGTGTTCACTAGTGCAATATGCAGCCTAGGAATTTACGAATTATAAATTCATATTTTCGAATCATCTCAATTTGGACTTCCTAGATTAACCTCATCTTTGTTTATCTAATTGTCATATGTTATGAACATACCAAAAATTAAAACTAAATTTCAACTAACAAAATCTGATCTAACAATTCAAACAAACGAAAAGAATAATCCTCTATTTTCATTTCGCTGACCATACTACCGTTTTGTAGAAGTCGCCTGCAATTTATAACAAATTATATTATCTGGATTAAAAATTGATTTTTATTACAAAGCAAATAACACATAATGGGTTCTTTACAATTTCGCGCCCCATACGCTATACCAACCACGCTATAGGGTCGCACCGACATGCTGGCCACCTCGCTCGTGCTACCCCAGTACCCCATGCAACCACTGCATTGCGGAACAAGTACTATAATTCATTTTTAGAACGCGACGCATTCCCTTTGTGCAATTTCTATTGTGAAATGATATTTTATGACAAGATTAACTTAGCGTGCCTTTCTGACGCGCTTTTATATCGATCGCGACAGTTATAGTGGCCTATTGTTAATGAGTTGGAAGTCAAAACAGATTCAATAAATAATTTCAGTACTTAATCACTCGTAATGAATTTGACCGCGCGAGCTTTGTATGGGTTGGATTTCTGAAAATTGGCAAATTATTCTTATTTCGTGACATAAATAAAAGCATTTCTGAAGTAAATTAAGGAGCATAATATCATGAGCATAACTTTATTTAGCTGCGTGCGTTGTGTGATGGCGTTCGGTCGATAAAGCTTCTCAATATTTTTTTTTTTATTATTCATTAAAAGCGTATTATGTATGAGACTTCAAGTACTATAAACGTAATTATAACAAACATAAGGTTAGAACTTGTCGGTAAACATTAAAGGTCGGGAAGCATCCTCAATTCAAGGGTTTTGAAGTACTTTCGCCGTAAAAAGATAATATTTAATGGGATCCCTACGTTTCAATGGAACAGAAGGTACTTATCCATAGACTAATTGAAATTGGAAGACTATCAGAGGATCGGGGTGTGAAATGAATGGTGAGGTTTGGTTAAAAAAGTGAGACGTCGGAAATCTACATCAAGGGTCGCTCGTGATGTAGTATAGTCACGAAACTTTTATGTCTCAATCAAAAGGTTCAATCAAATGTTTTTACAAAAGTTGAAGATCCTAATATAAATGCCTAAATTGATTACGAATGCCAGATTACTCATATTATATTTAAATGATGAAATTAAGAAAATAATTAGTATCATGCAAAGCTAAGTTTAAGAAACATAATATTATGTATTTTGAAGTAACAACAATTATACGACCAAATTGCTGTGACAGAATCTTCATAGTTAACATACCTGCCCTACGTGGGGTTAGGTAACTAATTATCTACTTTAATTAAACGTATCTTTAAATGATGATGACCAAAATTAATAATAACTGACAGTTGAACATCAAATTAATAATTAACAGTCTCTTTATAGCATGGTAAAAAAATAAAGACCCAAGAGCAATCCATCAACAGAATAAAGTCATTAAATGTGGTATTAATAGGTGTAGAGCGCGATAAAGGATATTAACGTTCGTATGTGTCTTAAAGGGCTTAATATCTTATCGTTATACGAGAAAATATTGTTTCGAAGGCTAGCCACCCTATGATTTGTTCCTCCCCGCCGAGACGAGGGCGGCGCGGGGCGGGAGCGCGCGGGGCGGGGTAACAAAGCAGCGGCCGTTGACACGAATCTCCGACATTGTGTTTATGTATCCTATTGGATTTTTTCCGTATGCGCTTGCCGTTAGCAGCATGCACGCAAATGGTGTGTTTGTTATTAGAATCGATACCATAACAATCAGATCGCTAGGGAAATCGGACAATAATAGGATACTACTTCCTGAATTATAGTTTACTCAATGGAATTTTATCGTGAAATGATCTAATTTATATGATTCAATTAAGGTAAATATAAAATTAAGTGTCGCGTGCGCGGCATTTTAAAGTAGAACATGGTGAGTTCAACACGAAGTCAATTTATACTTATTGAAACAAACGCTCTTCAGAAATAAGTAGTTATACAATTTTAATTTTTTATGATCAAATTAATGTATTAATTCGATATTTGTGTACTTTGTAATTTTACTACTCACTCATCCCCGATTCACCTGCTTTAATCGGGGATAAAAAAAATTGACCATCTAAACGATAGCGTGCTCCCCTAAGCGCGCTGCGTAAACCTTAAAAATGCCTACGGCTTTTACCGTGTTTACTCAAACATTTTTAAATTCATGGCTGAATGAAATGTCCGATTTGAATAATTCAAAAAGTATCCTAAGTACGGGCTCTGAAACAGCCTTGAATACAACGAGCACATCATGAATACGATTAAAGAAGGAAATTATTCGGAAGAAGATAAATAATAGATAGGTACCTACCTAAAGCAAAAATAACGTCGTGAATCGTGATTCTTGGTCACATTTCCATAGGTCACTTTTGAAGTGAAACTTCTTTAGGCGCGTTGAGAGCAAAATTTGAAGGTCGCGGCGACGATTTTGGTATCTTTGAATATTGCCAAATAAGTTTCACTTCTGATACACATGTGCCACACGGCACGCTCACGGTCTTTTTTTACAAACAAAATTAAATTGCAAAACTAAAACAGTTGAGCATGTGGTGCCTATCCCACACTTCTGTCTAGATTTTGATATTTGCTTTATATCTTGGTACGTTTTATTACTCTATTATCAACAGTTATTGCCGAATAAAGTCTAGGGTTAATTTATTTCATGACAATATCTATCTAGCTTTTATATCATAAGTAAATATAAAGGTAAATCTATAATATAACTAGGTAGAATTCCCTCCGTGCATCGCTGTTATGAAATCGTGAGTATTCAATTATCTTCGAAAACGGTAATCCTTGAAACACAAAGGCATAAGGAGTGAGGCTGGGGAATCCATTTCATTATAACTTACATTTACTCAACGTAATCCCCATACACTGGCTTGAGCGAACCATACTGTTTATTCTTTAATCAGTAATGTTGAATCATATTCATCAAAGGTTTATAATCACACGCTAACAGACGTGTTACTAAGAATTATTAAGATGTTATTTGATAAGTCTTCATCAACTCTCATCTTACACTTCACATTTAATAGCTCACCATATGAATAATTATTTTCAGTCAGTAAGACAAACAAGTCGTTGAATTTCGTACTACAACAAATTATTGTACGAAGATAAACTACTATAAATCATTTAGGAATATTATAGACAAGTATTTTGAAATCCTAAATCATAAAACTATTATGATAATCGTACATAATTATTATATGAAAGGGACAAGTAGTATCTACGCAATGGAAGCTGTTAGAGCCTGTCAAAAAAAGCTTTATTGGGATTGTAGGCATTGTCTCTACTAGGTCCTTATTCTGTCTTCTAAGTAGTTAGGTACTTATTCGACACAATAGTGAACAAGAACAAAGACGTTTTATAAAACGAGAGATTGTAGATGGTATAAACATAATACATACATTCAGTAAATCTCTAATGAACTAATTTACATACAAATGGGAAATGCGCGGCGATTGAACGTAGGTGCTTACCGTTTTGTACAGAACATTTGATCCGTAAAATGTTTTAAGTAAACATTATTTTTACTTTCAGCGGCCGCTACGACTGGAATTTGTTAATGAATTTTTACTAACGTTTAATTAAAAAAAAGAAAATACAAAATGCGAATATCGAGACGGTAGGGTTTATTACTGACTAATAGAATAAAATTAAAATTGATTTTTAATTAATTAAGCGCTTCATTTTTATAAGCTCTCAGAATTGAATTCCCGTAATTCTCTACTTAATAAATAAAGTCGAAAAAGTTTACTATTACTGTTATATTTCAGCAAATTATTATTGCTCTATACGAAGCTTAATATGTTAACTCTAGAATAATTACACTGTTCAACATTCCGATGCAGAAACAATTGTTCTTTGCGTAAACATTCTAATATATCTTCAGTGCGGTCTAATAGAAGAGCTGTTCTCGAGCACTTAACTTTGTTATCATCCAGTTCAAATTCGACGAACTGTGTTAACCGCTTTTGTATCTCGCAGCTTCACACCTCGGGGCTTCGATAGCATCTTATGTAACTACCTGAAGACGTGCTTAACGGTCAACCTACATTAAATAAATGGCACGAGATAATGTCAATACGTTCGCGTGTAGGAACTTTGCACCCCACGGGAATTTGCTTGATTCATTTCTTTGCATTTCCCTTGCTCGGTTTCCTCAGTAAATCTTCCACAATGCTCTAAGAAATACGATGCTTTCATTGCAAAATTATACAGTAATTTTAACGAGGAAAAGTAGAATAATATTCAAAGGACTCTTTTGTTCTTTTTAACGACTGGCGACCTTAAAAAGATGAGTAAATACTCCGAGGTGTTTAGGTCGATTAGCGTAATTTTCTTTAATTGAATGATACTTGTAGGGTGAAAATTTAAGATACATTTCCCCTGAATTACAAGTTTTATTTCATTCATATACCTATGTTGATTCTTATTGAATAGATATTTTTGTTACTTGTTTTTGCAATGTATTATGAATATTTATTTGCCCACACTCTACAATATTCTTCAATTATTAAAATGGGTCAACATACAGAGACTATACCGTGATGTAACTTCACATCATATCATCCTACAACTTCATGCATTGCCACATCCAAACAATAGATAAGTAAACAGATAATCTTATTTACAATTAATCCACTCACGAAGACGATCCTAGAGTGGCAGATGGAGAGCTATCATCACTCCCGATCGCCGGCGCGGTCACGATCTCAGCTATTGTGGGAACAATTTGATGTTATCCACAACATAATACCCTATAACGCGGTATATACTAAACGTTTTACACCACTGTTATATTTAGAAGTATGACAGATGAAATCATTGGTGTGTTCAGTGTTGTACTATTTGTTCGAGTGACATGTAGATGTAGTTAGCGACGCCCTCATTTCGCTTTCGTTTCAAGAAAGACATGGCAAGTAGTCGTCTATTGTAGTATTGTATTGCAGTTTAAATTAAATTAAATTAAATAAAGGCTGTAACTACTTTATATGTTCTGTGGTAACTACTCTTCCTAAATTCTTATTTTCGTCAGATAAAACATTGTACATAAATAATAGTTAACACTGAATCTGTTACCTCAGGATTATCTCTGTCTCTACATGAGTATCTATTATTTCAAATTATTATTATATAATATAACCACGTATTACGTGTAGTAATAATGAAAATTGGCAAGTAACCCTTAAAATCTTTTCACTTTCACGACAAATAAGCCTCAAGGATTAATTGAACATGAATAAATCCATACTAATATTATAAATGCGAAAGTAACTCTGTCTGTCTGTCTGTCAATCACGCCTAAACTACTGAACCAATTTGCATGAAATTTTGTATGGAGATATTTTTATACCCGAGAAAGGACATAGGCTACCTTTTATTGCGAAATATGTACCACGGGCGAAGCCCGGCCGGACCACTAGTTAAATATAAATTGTGGAAAAGGAAAATATCTAATTCCTATTTAATGCTTTATTTCAATATAGTCAAAGCCGTTTTTCCCGTAAACATTGTAGCAACGGTAAACTCAAATAGAGCTTTTATGAGACACGTCGCTATTTGTGAAATTGAAGTAGATATAAAGTTTTAATTTGTCTACTCGAGCAAGTTATTTAATGTGGATATTTGTTACGATTTATAACGTAAACAATCTATTACCAAGAAAGAATTATTAAGGTAAAATAACAAAAAAGTTATTGGGCCCGAAATTACTTTCCCTCTTTAAAACCTGAAATATAAAACAAAAATTTCCATAGATTTCGTCAACGGCCAATACTTTTAATACATTTTAAAATGTACGTTTATATTTTTAGGAGTGAATTATAGGGCAATTTGTATTAATGTTCACAGCATGACAGCAAAAAACGAGAGGCGTGTTAGAAAATATTTTGATTCGAAACTTAATTAATCGGTCCAAGGGTGCACGAAACTAAATCCAACACCGTAATCACGCGAATCAGCGCTTAAATAACATGGTAAATGCGTATTTTCCTACTTTGATACGAATTTCAGTGTTCAGAATGATTACATCATGTTATGTTATTTACCTTCCTCAATTAATGCACATTGAAAACATTAAACATGATAAAACTTATTAACTTAACTGATTGGCCAAATTAAAAATATTACACTTTACCATTTAAATAACTTTTATAATTCTCCTGTTACAGCAAATTTGTAGATACAAAAAGCTCTTAATAGAGATCATTATTTAAGCTTGTTGTATGGAACTGTTAAAAATAAATTATTATGTCCATTTCAAAATTAAAAATCACCATAATATACCTACATGCAGCATATAGTATAAAGTATGAGTATCACATTATTATTAAATTTCTGTATCACTGTTACCAAGCCGTGGTTTCCTTCCGGTAGCCGATCGCTCTCATTAAAACTGCCGACCAGAAAATTATACTGCAAAATTTTAACTATAACCATTTTGAAACACGTAATAAATAAGAATTTATATTAACCTTTACCTACTACATTGTATCATTCACATAAAATGTGTCCGAACAAAATATCCGAGTAAAAGGTTGAAATATAAAAATTATTCTTCAACTTTTTTATTAATATTAACGTTAAAAATTCCCAAAAACAAAAATTTCTCCAGCCACAGTCATAAATGAATAAATATTGTGATAAATATCAATAGATAAAAGTAAGACCTATTCCAACATTACAATTATTATTTAAACATTAACCAATTCTAAAACTATATGCAGATAGAACAGAAATATAAACTTTTAAATTAACTCTACGTAAACCGATTAAAAGGTTAATTCAAACCTATCAAACTAAAGTTCAAATACCTCTCGAAGCCCGTGCAATTCAAATAAAGTTTTATTTTGGCTTCATCTAGAGTTACTTTAAAATTGCTCCAGCATTTTTAGATTAAGTGACGCCCTGAAAAGTACCATAGATCCAGCTATTATTTTAAAATAAAGCCTTTAAGCGATATATTCTTTGAGGATAAGTACCTCATTTCAGAATATAACGCGATATTCAGCTCGCGTGCCGACGAGCGTCTCGATCGATAGCCTCCGACCCCGTATAACATCGCACACTGCTGTTAACGTCTGTTTCACGTTTAAAGGAATGACTTCAAATACATCGAAACCCAAATGAAATGCAGGACATTTAACCAATTATTAAACAGTGAAACAATTCGTGCAGCGGATACGAGCTGAATAAAAACAATCGATTATTGACCTGATTGCTGCAGCCGGAAAGCCTTTTTAACGTGTCACTGCATTTGCGGATTTGTCTTTGAAATCCTATTCCGCTATTGTTTATTTAGGACATCGCTTTAAATGTACTGTATTATTCCTCTATAATGAAAGGTTACCCTATATAAATCATAAATTTAAACTTTAAAAATAACATTACAAACAAACAAGGCAACAAGCCTTTCTCCGTTCGATTTTACAGTTAATTTATTCCAAAGTACCTAAGCTTTTGTCATGTAAAGCTCTATTGGTATTTTCTATTCTAATTTGAACTACCGTATGTACAAGTTGTATTGAACCAACAATCAAATACCGTTGGTGTTCATACAGTAGATGCATAATGTATAGGTATATGCTTAAACACATATTTAGCAGAATACTTATAGAAACAGAACATTATGACTTTGGTTCTGTGGTGATAATTGGATTGATAAATTAAATAAAGTAAGCGTCTGTTCATTCGATAACGTGATTACAAATTGAAATTACATAAGAATTGCATTTTTTGTAAACTGACACCAAATATTATATCCAAGGATTGGAAAGGGCAAACAGCCAAACAATTTATCATTTTCAATATCATACCTATATGTGCGCCGATTGACTGATAAATAACACTACCTACTTAAAGCACCTACTATATCATTTAGATTTAAGAACGTATGCAACACATTACACATTAGATGATGTATTTATTCATGGTTTAATATTATTATTTTAAAAATTATTTGTGTTCAGATATTTACATTATTTTTAATTGATTAATTACCACATACAATAATTTATTTTTTAATAGTTACTTCGATAAAACTGATTTGATAATTACAAATCAAACACCATCATAGAAAAATCGGAAGGGAATGAACCAACCATGACTTGTCTGTTTATTCAATCCGAAGTAATCTATGAGCATGGCGCACGTGTGGCGCGCATATGCGCCGGCCGGCCCTACCGCTCTCATTGTTTGGAATTTCACATTCAATATGGTGCGTACCTAAATATTTCGACAAAGCTGTAAAGGCGAGCTAATAAAAGAGGAACAGATCCCACAGTACCATTTCTAAGAATAATAAACAAAGATAGCGATCGAGATTTCATTTTAATATTTTTTACGCGATTTGGTATTATTTGTCATATCAAGATTACGTAAAACAAAAGATTATTTCTTACTCGTTTTGTTATGGAGATGTGCGGGCGTGGCTCAAAGTTAGAGCTATACGCATAATGTCGGGAACAAAAAGCCGGCAAAATAAGGGAGCTGGATTCATCGCACACGTGCATCCGCTTGAAACAGTGCAGTTATTTTTTGAAAATGTATCATTTAACAGCGATGAGTGAATTATCACAGCTTCCCCGATTTTTATAGTAAGTGTTACAATATAAAAATAAACTTCTAATATAATATAATTTTAATCATATCGTAGCTAGTAGTAGGTGCATCTTATTCTGTAAACCAGATTTTAAATGGATAGCCAATTATTAAGAAATGCATAATAAAACAATCAATACATTATCGTATAAGGTTTTAGAAAAGATAATTTACCTGTTAATAATATAAGATTTAAGAAGTTGGACATCGCTATAATATAAGAAAGGACGGTCATTAACGGAATATATCATTATCTCCATTTATAGCCGTAAGATAAACATTATCCCCTCGCCGGCCATCACGGCTTAATTATGATATCAAAAGCTGCCTCGTCAGTCAGAACCCAGCACGTGCATTCTTTCTCTCTCCGACACAGGCTGACAGGCCGAGCTATCCGAATTGCATCTCTAGCACCGTCGATTAAACACGATTCTATGCATGGTCTCGTATTTTATTATACGTCCTGTTGTTCTTCAATGACGTCCAGGATCGTAAATGACTACACTTAATTCAGATTTGAAAGCGACGATGACAGGCTAAAATACAACATGAATATACCTTTGTAAAACATAAGGCTCAATGCATAAGACACTCTCTAGTCTCTACTATTAGAAAATGTCGGCGCTATTATATTTGAATGCCAATCTATCAATCAGTACGGTGTTTAAAATGCTTTGTGGATTGCGTAGTGAAGATACAAGATTGAACCGTGAGAACGTCGAATTCGCTTCGGAAGCAGCATCTTGCACGCAAATGAAGTGCAATTTTCTCCGAGTCTGAGATTGAAGTTGAGTTTCTGCCGGGAAGTGTTTTAATAAGAAAACTAAGGAAACGGTCGGGAATGAAGCTAAAATTTATATTCATTTGTCGAGTCAAAGTAGAATCATTAAGCGTAGCACAACGATGATTTCAAAATAAATAGGTATTTGAAATTATAACTCTATGCGGCATAGACTATGCCTTAACTAATATTTAATAAGGTAGGAAGATATTTAAAGTATTCATGAACAAAAATTTTTCCCCAGAATCCCTAGTTACGTTTAAATGTATAGATATTTGATATTTTGCCCGTATATTCTTCTAATTCGTCGCCAAAGTGTGACGACCACTGACAGTGCTATATCGCAGCACTCATCAACTTTCGCAATCGGAAGTGTTTATAATCATTGCTCACGAACCAGGCAAATCGTTGACGCACGACAAGAACCCGTTATACGTTTTTATCAACCTGCCATCAAAACCATCATTCAAAAACACAAACATTACCTAGTAGAAACCTACTTCAATGTTAAGGTAATTGCAATGCTACATTACCTATTTGATATTTATCGGGGAAAATTATCCGATTATCTAACGATTAGGCATATTATCTCTATATATACCATTCGAACAGAATAAATGGTTACTCAATTATAAAGTTGCATGCAATCGCCCCATATAAGTTGTATCGACACGATATATTCAAGGGAGCAAAGTTTAATTATTATTTACCACAGTATTTCCCAAAGGAACGGTCTACCGGCGCTTGCAAGCCCAAAGCTGCACTAAATCTTAATAAAGTACGTAACAATTTTCCCGTAATACCACATGCTAGTGCTAATAAATCACATAGACGAAGCAATATACCATGTGTTTACCTATAACAAAGACATCCCTCGTATATCGTTTAGCTTTAGGGCCTACATTTTTGCTTGGGCGGTAGATTACGTCCTGCTTTAAAGGAGACATGATATTATTCAAAATAATTACGCAAGTAAAAACTTTCAAAGCATTTAAAACGGTAACGTACATCAGTGTTACTATGAAACATCTCTGAAACGCTTTGAAAGCAACACGTAAGGCTAAATCAGTCTATAATTAGACAGACGAATGTTTTGGTTGTAACTTTCTAAGTAGACGAATACGCACGCCCTCTGTGACCCCGCGCATCTCAGAGAGGTGTACTTGACGGGAACTAAATGATACTCTCACCGTAATTACCTATATAATAACTTTAAACTTGTCTGAAATGAAGGCAAACAAATTATAAAAGCGAAACTAATTAATGTGTACTAAAATTTCATTTCATACTATGATGAAGGTTATAAAATCAACTTTATTGCTATAATTAAAAAGTTGTTTAGAGAGTATTTTCTTGAAGCTTGCAATCTAGGCGTGAATGCTTACTATCGAGCAAAAGGGGTGAATTGACGTGTGTAGTGAATGCCAATCAGGGTCGCGGAGAGCTCTCCAGTTACCATTGCAAACAGAACAATACTATGTTAAGTGGTGTACATGCAAAAACCACGATTTCGTGTCCCCCACGTATAAGTACTTACTTACGTCCTTTAGTTTGATGTACTCCATTACTTCTTACGAACATCTACTGTTCAAAACCAACTGAACATGTTTTAATTCTAGCAATAAACCTACGTAACAATCGTGAATATAAATGTTATTATTTCATATTGAGTTCGATGTAATCAAAATCAAAATTAATAAATAATAATAGTTTAGTAAACACTCTCAAAGCAAGCTCAAAGCTCAAGAGACCGCTTGAACAACATACTCTACAAAGGTAAAATTAATTAGGCTAGAATTATAACTGTACTAATTGAACACTAGCAGTCGGAGTTTTACGTGTATATAACAAGGCATAATGGTTTGACTACATCACGCAATAGGCATAATATAATATATAACATGTGTAAGAATCGTGAACAACCAATGTATCGCTAGTTCATAGCTGTTGTTTTACTCGGCGTGTTAAAGCTTCTCACTGGCATTTAGGGAGACGAGCAAATGACCGCAATCAAACCATAATCAGAGTGAAAGCCTTGAAGATGGGAGGATAGATCGACAATCACGCACTTTGCGTGAGCTATTTGCATCTGATATCATGTTAAACATCACTAACTACGCTTGTCTTATAAACTTATAATAATTCACGAAATTACAAAACAACAATGAAACAAAACGGACATGACATGAAATTTGATACTGATACTACATAGTTTTTAATTTATCTTTAATTTTCTTGTAACTACGTTCAAAGTAAATTGTAGAGTCGCGTAATAATCACTGATTAAATATTTACAGCTATGTTACATAATTTAAACTTTAAAAATACTTGTACTCTGCAAACAATGCAAAAGCACACTCGAAACCTAACTATACCAATAAGTACGTCCCGTGTGCTAAGCAAATACCTACTTGAGCATGGGGTTAAAAATGGAGCGGTCAAACATTCTCACGATGGTCAGGGCTAGTAACAATTTGTAGCCTTTGTTATTAATATAAATTTATAATTATTTTTTTTCTATCCTTTATAAATTTATATTTATAAAGCATTTGAATGCCATAAAAACCAAAAAATATAAAGCCTTTGTTATTTTCAAGAGCAAACTAAAAACGCTAAAAATAAAGATTAAATTACCTTTTTTTAAATTTTAAAGAACCTAAACTAGAGTTTAGGTTCTTTAAATTCTAGGTTTAACTATAGATAGTTAAACCTAGATTTTTCATTCTTTCATTTAATTTTCATCAAAAAACGTTTTTTTTAACGTATGTTTACAACAATAAGTAGCGTGATTGGGGAATGACGGATCTTGCGTGCACTTTTCATAAAAATAAATTAAAAACAGCGCACATCTGAACATTAATCAATTGATCACGTTAGGTACCTACACATGAGTAAGAAAAATCCCTCAACTTTCCTAATCTCCAGAGTGCCGTATTGAGGGTAGTTTTATTCAGATAAATAGCAAGGGTGAGTAATTTAATTACGAAATACAGTGCACGTGTGTAGTACATAGAAGTCCGTTCCCATGCATATGTATCATATCTAGACTGTTAACTACAATTAGCTGTGATGCGCATCCTAATTAAACGAGAGGCATAAGAGCAAAAAATCGGTCACCAGATGTGTCGGTCGGGGTCGAGACTCGAGCATAGGAAGTGCGCATACGTAATTGCGGCCAGTGGTCACAATGAGGGGAATTGTCCCGTACCGATTATTGTGCGACCAACGCCCGCACCCATTGCCATTGATTGAATGAATGAGTAAATTTAACAAACAGTACTGCACAAACGGACCGTAACCGTTTTGCGAGCATTCACAGTGTCCGAACTACGAACCTTCATTGCCACATAGTTTCAAATGTTACACATGATATGACACTGATGTATCGGTTCAGTAGAGCAATGGTTGAAACAAAATTATTATATGTATAACTGTTAACAGATATTCTCAACTGTTTACGGTATAAAAAGATGCGATCTCGAATATTGTATTTATCGTTTGAATTGTACGAATGTAAAATGGACACAGCGTTCATCTTGAAAATTGTAGCATTGTAGAATAGAATATGTATATTAAAATGTATATTTAATAAAATATTTGATGCAAATCAAAATTAAACATCAATTGTGAAACTCAAATGTAGATTGCGGATACATAAAATAAACGTTTTATTGCACACCAGAAAAAAAAAACAGACACCGTGTAGACCTATATTATATGTATGCCTTAATTGCTTGTTCATAAAGTGCCTTACAAT
Organism: Colias croceus; assembly: GCF_905220415.1. Lineage (NCBI taxonomy): Eukaryota > Metazoa > Arthropoda > Insecta > Lepidoptera > Pieridae > Colias > Colias croceus. Next base: position 7,189,559 of record NC_059539.1, on the reverse strand, counting down.
AACCTGTCTCATCAATATTAAAAATCAATTTAAATAGAGCAAACAATCGAGATAACGCCATACCTGCAAATGTATTGAAAGAGATTCTGAAACAAGATCAAAGCACTTGTCGATCGCTAACTCAAAGAGCGTATAGGATGATAGAGGGCACGAATAGAGGATTAATTTACCAACAGTATATTATCTTCCTATATAGATATATGTAGTATATACGTATACATAAAGGCACTTTGATGAGATTGCGTCGCATACCAGGTACTAAGAAGCGCTTTGTCATTTTTCTGAGTAAAAGCACATTTCTGTGTGTATTCTTTTGAATTCAAAGCAATTTAATTTTATAGAAATACTTGAGAAATTGTGAAATTGAAAATTAAATGTTAAAGATCTACGTCCGCGTCGCAAGAAACAACAAGCAATTTTATTTTAGTAGTTTAAAACTTTATCTATACGTAAAAAATATGTTAACAGCTACAGTTTTTAAAATTAAATACATAGTTGAATATGATTATTTTAGAATTGCACACGACATTTTATTACATTTTAAACGTTATTTTCTAGTTGATTGTATCACCACTATTATAAGATGTAACCTCGAACTAGTGAAGACGCATCATTCGAAAAATGAAGGTTAATAAAGATTTGATATCCGAGTTAGATTAGAGTAATAACCCGAAGACGGCCACCCACTAAGGATCATCTACTGGGAACGTATAATTAGGCAACGCGTTTTTATAGATGCATAATAATAATCGATACGGGGCTTCTAAGACACAATAACAATCGTTAATCATGAATACCAAATACATCTTATGTACATTTTATATGTATCTAACACAGGATTTAATAATGTGCTCGGTCTCGTGTATTTTTAAACAAAATTAGACCTTGTCCTTCGCTAAACAAACATTAACACATTTAGGTTAGACCTATACTAAGCCCTTAGATAAATTGGGTTCCCTCTGGTTCATAATTACTAAACTTTCGGAGTTTAAGCCCGCGCCCGAGCTTTTTTAACGTAATATTAAAATAAATTAAAAATGTTTGGTTTCTAAGTGTGAGGTATCGACGCTATCGTTCTAGTTACAAAGTAATGTGGCATTCCACGACACGATTGCATCGTGATCATGGGGGTTGGCGTAAAGAATCGACAAAACTGAGGCCGTGCGACAGGTCCCCGATTATCAACGCATTCAGCACGGTGGTCGCAACCTGTCGCATCCATTCCACGGCTAAGATTTATGACTTTTAATGGGAATTCCTAGCACACCTGTCTGTGGTCTCGTGCTACTGTTCATACAAAAGAACTGGGACACGCTATTAATGTCACATTCTATTGCTATTAAAGAAGCCATATAATAAAATCGGACTGCTGCTATTATTTTGATTACGTTGTATGAGGTAAATGAATATTGAATATATAGGTAGGTTAATTGTAAACGTGTATTTAAAATTGTTCTGCTTTGGTTATAATGTGGTTGTAGTTATCATTACAGATTAATAAGTAATTTATAGCTTATTGCGATTAAAAGATTAGAACACACTATATTATTTATACAATTAATACAAAAGACGCTTTTGTCATCAAATAGTCGTCACATTATTTACTGGTAAATATTAACCCAAAATTACATTTCACCAATAACATAACTTATGTCTATCATAGTTTAGAAACTAAAACAAGCAAATTATATCTAAATTTCAAGCCAAAATACAAATACAAATTACCCCTAATAGTTACTTTACAGTAATGTCTATCATAACAAGGCCCTTAGTGAACTTTTAATAACGCATTAAAACTTGAGTGTATAATCAACGTCTTCACAAACTAAGCTTTCTTGGCAATAACTTTTCTCGCCTCGTTCTAGTTTCTGCAATAATATTGTCATAAATAAAACTGTATCTCATTTTAAAGTACATGTAGATTACAGAGTAGAGTTTTCGGTCCTATAATATGTTTCTCTTATGAATATATCAGTTTATTGACGGAAAAATTATAAGATGTTAAAAAACCTATGGAATAATTTTATATCTTTAATAAAGCCATATCTTTGTATTGTTATTTAAACTAGAAGGGGGTTGGCCTAGGGAATTGAAAATCGTACGAGGAAATGACATGCATCTCAGATGATGTTAATTGCGGGCGGGAAGTTAGTAGGTAGTAGGTACGTAAATACATGTATCATACATGGTATCACAAAAAAGTTAGATCGATGAAATCTAAAAAATGAAACTAAACAATAATTCATAATCTCATCTCGTTCACTAATATAATAGATATAAACTGTATAAATAAAATAGATTATACGTAATATACGATAGACCTAAATACCTAATGTATATCATTATGAATGACTGATGGATGCACCGAAGATTGCGTCGCAGAGGGACTCTATAACCTGACGCACAATAAAACGGTTGAGTGGGCAATTCGATACGACAGGTGTTAGTCACGAGTAAGTTATTAAAGCTCAAGGGTTATGTTAGAACTTGGTGTGCAATTACATTTGAAAAATTTACACTCGTATATGAGATGTATGTGAGTAAATTTTTTAGGTTAGTAGGTAAGTATTCACTTATTAATTGCATGTGAAATCTATTCGAGACAAAAAAAAATTCTGCTTAACCCTACTAATTTTTGTGATGGTTGGATTGATATTGGCAAAGTTTTATTACCTACTTGATTAAGATTCGCTCATAACATTAAAAAAATATGTACCTACTGACGCATTTCTATGATATAGAGAAAATAGTATTTGATTGTATGCAAGTTTGCTAAAAAAACTTAAAAAGTAATTACCTAGTTAGTTAACCGATTGAAAAAAATATTTTGATTTCTATAGTGACATAGGAACGCATTTTTTATTTTGTGTTCATTCTGTGAGTCAACCAGGAACGGAGCTTGAGCAAGCGCGTAATATTAAATAGGCATAGAAATGTTGATTATTATCTCTCCTTCCTCTAAGAATCAGTGCAATATTAATGACGAAGGCCTTACTTCATCCTCATTTTGTTCTATAATAAAGAAAACGAAAAGTGAAATATTCGAATAAAAACAGTAATATAAAAATAACTTACCTCCATTTCCAGCATTTGTGATGGTAACCCAAAAGTCGATTGTCTTCTCGGGCCCGAGCTCCTCAAAGTCCCACTTCTTTTTAACTTTTACAACACCACTAGGTTCCACTGTAACCCACGGATTTTCATCACGAATTTTAAATGTTTCACGATCAGTTTCTTTTTCAAGCGTAAAGACTGCACGTCCCTCAACTTCACCGTCACCTTCTGTGAATTCTATGCGTTTCGTAGGACGAACGGCTCTAGTAACACGTCGTTTCTCTCGATGAAGTGCAGGTAAATCTTTTCGCTCACGAATAATGAACTCTAGGAATACCTGAGCTGGCTTACTTTTCCTAGAGGGAGTACCGGTATCATGGGCAAGTATCAACAATTCTGCTTCATAGCTGTCGGGTTCGCCAGCAAGAATCAATTCGCCAGTTTGAGGTACAATTACAGCCAGATTTGTAGGTGTCTTTATAGAATAGTAAACTCGATCGCCATCTGCATCGTAGGCATGAACTGTACCAATATTAGAAAATCTTTGCCAATGTGCAGTTCCATTATTAAGGTTCTTGTCTAGAGTTCCATTTACAGCGAAATAGTATATTTCCTGTTCAAATAAGGGCTCGTGATCGTTTTCATTTAAGACCGTGATTGAAACTGGTAAACTAGCCTTACTTGCTCCGTGCAAATCGGTGGCTTGGATAACAATATTATAGGAATTCTTAGTTTCAGCATCTAATGTACGAAGCGCAACTAATTCTACATCTCCTTCTGTTACTACAGATTTTAGATTATAATTTTGATTGTTATCCTTTTCTCGTAGAGCAAAAATGGAATCTTCATTGCCTTTTATAATTTTATATGCTATGGGCCCAATATTAACAAGAGCTGTAGCTCGTATCGGAGGCAGGTCCACTACAGATCGTTCAGGTGCATTTTCTGGAATCTCTCCATGCAATCCATTAATAGTAGAGAAACTAAGCATTTTCTTTCGATCCATAACAAACAAATGTAATGAATGAGCTGAACTACTATATGGAGTACTTTCCAATATAGCGAGATTCAATGGTTGATTCAAAAGAGGTCCAAGGTCAGCTGTAGTCATTAGTAGGCCATCGTCCAAAAGCGTGAAGAATGAAGTGTACTCGGGATCGAGCAGGGTATATCTCGAATGGTTCCCGGCAAAATGGCGTACGGCGTGACCAGGGCGAACATCGTGCGGCAGGAGGATAAGCGCGCTAGACTCTAGCACTATGCAGAGGATACAAAGCAGTGCCCCTTGGGCCCCTACTATGCGCCCCATTGCTCTTTTAGAAGACTTCAAACTTATCCCAACATTTCCACCTATAAAAAGAAAAAAATATCTAAGCAATCCCATTGGATATATTAAAATTATACCTATCTAAGTGTTGATATTATTCGCTAACGCCTAACAGTGAAATGCGAAGTAGGTATGTAGATATAATTATGTTTACATTTGGCACGCAAGCATCTTTATATTACTAGGTACCTAACTATAATACAAGTGAACTTTGAAAGATCGTAGGTATATAATTGCATCATACATAAGTACCTACCTACTATTGTATTCAATTTAATACTGTCTTAAAATGTTATTACATACCTAGGTATTTGTCATAACTTATATTATTATTTCTAGTACGTAAAGATTATAAACAAGTGGGTAATAACTTTAACTAATGTTAAAAGAGACCGAGAGAAATGTGTAATGGCAAATAAAAGCGCAAGACAGAGTTGTCGGCGACGACTTCGGCGTAGGGCGGCACACATGCAGAGCTTTATTTAGGCGGCTGGCGGCAACGCCGGCGTCTCGCGACCCGCCGTCGCCGATCAATACCCCCTTTTGCGCCGCCGCGTGACGTTTCGCGAACGAATCTAAACTGTATGCGCCCCTGTTCACGACACACCATCAAATATTCACATATTTTAATAAAGAACGCGTAAGCTATTTCTGCCAATCTACACTACACTGGACGTAAGTGTTTCGCACTATAATAAATGAATTGCTTGATTAAAATTTATGTAGCTCCAGAAACACGAATCTAGCAGTCCGATTATATCATACCTATTTCATTTCACATAGGAACACTTTCATTTTATAATTAACCACCACCCAAATTTAATCAATGGCAATTAGATTTGACACAATATAATTACATATTTAAATTTGCTAATGGGTATACAACAAACATGTGTGCCAAATGTAAACAAAATATTAATTTCGACTTTTCCTTTCTAGATTTTCTTTTTCGCACGTAATTCCATTAGCAAGGGTTTATCAAAACATTTTTCACTTATCACAGAAATACATACATATGGTTAAAGTTTATAATGATTTGTGATCGGTATGATCGTTTCGAGCGATTCGACGGCTGACAGCAACCAAGCGCGAGGGGCGTCAGAATGCGACTGGATGGTGGATGAGTGAAGTTGTAGCGCGCGCGTATCGAGCGCACTTCGCCCGTAACACCCCCGCCTTGCCGAAGCCACCCCTATTCCAGCACGCTATAGAGTTATAATAAACCTATAGGATAAGAATGCCGCGATCTACTGTTCTTACTGGTTTCTTTAATTCGAAAAATAATTAACTGCTAAGAAATAATGTATAGCAATTAGCAACCCGATTATTTTATAAAAATAATTATACACAGAGACCATTTGTCTCTATCTACTTTTCTTATCCTAATAGTACCTAGGTACCTAGTCTTAAATCATTAAGATTTAAGTTACCTAGTATGGAAATCGTAGGCTTAAGCCTACGATTATAAAATGTGAGAGATAAATTATTGTGTTACTATAACCTATCTGTAGGTACCACATGCTGTACATACCTAGGTATTGTACATTTTTACAACTTGTACCTAACTAACTATGTAATTATTATTTTATATTCTATTGTTTGTAATAATTATTATATTATAACTAACTACCTACCTAATTATTAAAAAAAATGGTTGATTACGGAGTACGGACCGAGCTATCAAATAAATATTCAACTACCGACTTGTTTACCTACCTATATTATAGGTATTATACCTAACTGTTGACTCTAATGACGTAATGAAATAAAAAAAAATAAAAAACAAGTAGAATTAATTTATGCGATCATACCTACCTACGCATAGTAGGTACGAGCACACCTTGATTTAGAGTCTAAAACTTTAGACTAATAACAATGCCTATAACTTGCCTATAATATCAATGATAATATCGTAGGTATTATGTTTTTCCCATGTACAATGTCGCCGTTGTAAAAACCATATAGTTACCCACTTAATAAAGTAAGTATCATAAATTTGTGGACTATAATAATGTACCTACCTACCTACTTAACTCAAGAGATTGTAATTGACAAATTAATGCCTATAACCACAGATCACAGATAGATCTCTATGCCTATAACATAACATTTACCTACTTGCAATTTAATGCATTATTTTTCAGAAAAGTATTATATTATTTTTCCTGTTTCCGGTTTCCCAAACGACCATCTGCATCGGTGAAGTTTGCGTCTTCGCCATTTTTTTGGGTCTTCGTTTAGGTACTGTCACAGTATAATAAGTAGTAGCTAGGTTCTGTGTTATGTGTACTTAGTATTTAAATAAACCGAAACTAATCTAACTCATCATAATAATTATCGAATGTGTATTTCACAATTAAACGGTTTCGTGTCGACAGTTTATAATCTACCGGAAAAACCACAGATATCACAGAAACTAAAGGGAAAAACCTTAGAGTATATATACCATCTATAGAGTGCGAACAACCAAGTGGGAACAGTAGGCACAGGTGGGAACAACACGACGTTCCCGCCGCGAGCGCTCGCAGTCGTGGTTGAGTGCTCACGAAGTGCGTTGCTCTGGATTTTTTTTCATATTACGAATAAACATGGTGAAATGTGCTGTTCTATCTTGCAAAAACGATACTAGAAAATACACAAAATTGAAATCCACTATCACATTCCATCAGTAAGTCGATTGTTATACTTATTTTTATGAAAATAAATCTAGCATCGCGGGCGTGAAGGGTAGGTGAGAGGCGGACACGCGCAGGCTTGCTCGCGCGCCTCACTGCCGCCACGTGATCATAGTGATGTGACCTGACCAACGCTGTACTCGATATAAAGTTTACTAGAAGAACTATATTTTAACAAATTATTTATTTAACTTAAAATTTAAAACTCTTTTAAAAATGTTTATAAATATATTTGTGGTGTGTTTAGTATGATACACTTTCTAATATTATGAATGCGAATGTAAATGTAAAGTATGTAATGTTACGATATATTTTCTGAACCGCTAAATTGATTTTGAAGATTTTGATAGTAGAATGGATAAAATTAAATAAAAAAATTATTAATATTATTTATTAACTATATTATCATTTTAAATTATTAATTATTTCTTAATATTTTTTACCATTTTTAAAACATTATTATTATGGTTTGATTTATTATTAAAGAAATAGCACTAAACCTGATCTTTTATTTTATTAACTTTATTATTTAAAAAGTACTCACGTTTTTCTGATATTCCAATTATTTAAAGTACTTATAATTAATACAAGAAAATTTCATATATAATATTTAATATTCAAATGGAATAAACAAACTTTATTCAGTTGGTAGACAAATTTAAAATTACATATTTATACTTTATTCGTATATTTTTCCTTTAATAACTTATTGAACATAAAATTTACTTATGATACATATTTATTTACATAACTTATCGACAGTTCAACACGCAATTGATACCTACCCATCCCTATTTGTCACACACACATCTATATAGTATCTATAGCTCATCTGCCTACGATGTGCAATAAGCAATTTGTGCAATACACTCGCTCTATACTATTGTAATATATACTCTAAGGGAAAAACAGTACGTATACGTTACGATTCACCAAATTTCGACTGTTTACGGGCATCTATCTCGAGATTATAACCAATAATGTAACGGTTTTCACAATTTTACGGTGACATACCTATCATACGACAACGGATAATCGTACTTACGGTTAATAATATTATGTTAGACGTTCTATGCATTAGCTCACGATAAAAAATTGTGCATTTATAATCGCGCGTGTCGGCGTCGCGTCGTTCGATTGAAAAGATGCGTAAATATTTGAATTTATTAATAGGTAACTCGTATTAATACTACCAAGGTATACCTTCTTAATGTTTATTAATAATATATTATACAACTTGTACAACTGACTCAACGCCATCTATCCCAGAACTCATCTTTCTACAAACGCCTTGTGCAGTACCTTACTAGATTATTATACCTAATCATACTGATAGTTGGTAAGTTTATAATCCTATACATACTAGATATTGTAGTCAAGTTCATAACATAAAATATTTTATTCTTATTTTTATTAGTAAAACCGCGGGACGAAAGAATTTTTGAAGTGAAAACTTCTTTAGCGGCGTTGGGTATAAAATCTTAAACTCGCGTCAGGACACGTGGCCTGATCGAAAAAGCGTAAAGGCTGGTTCACACTTTGATTAGTGCGAGTGCAGGTGATTAGTGCAGGTGTTTAGTAACTACGTGTGGACAGCGACTGTTTAGTGCAAGTGTTTAGTAGGCTGTGTAGTAAAGTGAATAGAAGCGTGTTCTATTTTTTTGCGAGTGGACTGCGAGTAGCCACGTCCCGCGCGCCCTCCCTTCCCCCTCACTCGCAGTGTGCCTGCCTAAACACGTCTGGACACGAGTGTTTAGTGTTTAGTGTTTAGCGTAGTGTGTAGCGTCGCGAATTGCACCATTGACCTGCACTCCTACTAATCACCTGCACTCGCAGTTGAATTGGACACTACTCGCACTACACACCTGCACTCGCACTAATCACCTGCACTCACACTAATCAAAGTGTGAACCAGCCATTAGACGGATGTTTTTTTTTTTTTTAGCCCTTATATATCCATGCGTAAGACGGATACCATTCCAAAATATCAAACATGCTGAACGTTAATAATCAAGTTTTCACTTCTGCCGGCACTCCCGGAGGTGTGCGTTACCCAGGCAAAATGTTTTGCTTTAGAGAGATGAGACTTAAACAAATAATTAGTGTATCATGAGGAGCAATTTGTTTACTAATAGCAAAATTTGTTTGAATTGTAGTTTTTAAGTTATTTAAGAAAAACAAATTTTGCTGGAGTAACGTTTGAAACGTTACCCAGGCAAAATCGTCTTTCAAAAATTAGTTTCAGCACGGAACCAAATACATGAATAGATAGCTTTTGTTGAGTAGTAAATGTTTATAAATAGCAAAATTTGTGTGTGGTATAGTTCTTTAGTTATTTAAGATTTTGCTGCGGTAACGTTTTGGGATTTCCCAGATCTCGAAAACGGCTCAACGCAGAAGTTTGAAAAAAATACCAATAAAAGACCTTAATTTGTTTAAATTTGTTTAATCATTAGTTTTTGATTTGGTTGACGTAAACCAATGTAATTAAATGGTTTCAAAAATCAGAAGAAGCGGGTTTACATGTAAACCAATACACTTATAACCAAATAAACAGCTGTAAAAAATACCCGTGGTTCGACGCTTGTTTACAGCAGACATTTTAGATTTCATACTTTACACGTTAAGAAGATAAAAACAAATTTGATTTATTTTAGACTGGTCGTACTTTAGCGATCGAATACGCAGTTCCCATAACATTAAGAAACATGGCATACTTTAAACAAATTAAAATGATTCATGAAAATTCTTTCCTGTTAATTTCAGCCTTGAATTACGGCTCTAATGAAAGTTATCTCAAAAACAAGAATATGTCAGCAATTCTCTAATAAGCCGACCAAATTGAAAAGGTCACGTAAAAGCGACTGCACCGTACGTACGGGTAATCTTCGCAAATTAGCAGCTTGGTAACCGATGTTTTGTACAGTTAAGCAGAAAAACGTTATTCGTGAAGCCGATTTTTTAATATTTTTTAAGTGCAGTACCATATTACACAATTTTTACTAGTTAATAAAAGTGTAATATCATAGTGTATAATTTATAGTGTGATTTAAAACAATACAAACATATATACATGTAGCTATATTTTTAGTACTTAATTTGTTGTTTCTGTTAAACCAAATGTTTTATTTTGATACCACAACGCAAAGCCACGCTAAAAACGTTTTAACGTTCTTGATGCTAGTCAGAGCAGCGCGCATCGCTGTGTGCAATGCAACGCAACAGCTATATGCCTTGTCTTACTTACTCTTTAGCTGTGAGTAGTTGAGTACGCTCTATCTATGGGTACGCTAGCTCCGACCGAACCAATGAAACAATCAGTCGTGAACCAAGTGTTTTGGAGAGAAGTGCTTGTGGTTTATGTGTGTGTGTACGACGACGTCTTTGAACGATGTGAGTATTAAATGTTTTTATTTTACAGTACAGTTGTGTTTCAGTATGAAGTAAAAATAATTAAAAATCATTAAAAAATAAACGATTTATTTTCAAAATTAAAATAAATTAAAATATTCAAGTTAGACCATAGGAAACGTTATATTCCAATTAGACCTTTTACCCTTACCCTTTTCTATTAAGTATTACACTTAATAATACGAGATAATCGGAAAAAATTAATATTTTTTTCAAGCAAGTCGTAAACAAAACTCAAAAATGTTGATGCTAAGGCAAAGCAATACATATAATTTGTATGAGACTGATTTTTTAAATAAAAATAATGAATCTTAACCATTTTATTATTTTAACTAACCTGACCAGAAAACTTTTGTATTCAACTGTACTAACAAAATATCTATATTATCCTGTTCATTTCAGATGGTTGCGCTTATGTATGGTGCGGTCGCTTTTATGTGACCTTTTCAATTTGGTCGGCTCATTAGAGAATTGCTGACATAATCTTGTTTTTGAGATAACTTTCATTAGAGCCGTAATTCAAAGCTGCAATTAACAGGAAGGAATTTTCAGGAATCATTTTAATTTGTTTAAAGTATGCCATGTTTCTTAATGTTATGGGAACTGCGTATTTGATCGCTAAAGTACGACCAGTCTAAAATAAATCAAATTTGTTTTTATCTTCTTAATGTGTAAAGTATGAAATCTAATATTTCTGATGTAAACAAGCGTCGAACCACGGGTATTTTTTACAGCTGTTTATTTGGTTATAAGTGTATTGGTTTACATGTAAACCCGCTTCTTCTGATTTTTGAAACCATTTAATTACATTGGTTTACGTCAACCAAATCAAAAACTAATGATTAAACAAATTTAAACAAATTGAGGTCTTTTATTGGTATTTTTTTCAAACTTCTGCGTTGAGCCGTTTTCGAGATCTGGGAAATCCCAAAACGTTACCGCAGCAAAATCTTAAATAACTAAAGAACTATACCACACACAAATTTTGCTATTTATAAACATTTACTACTCAACAAAAGCTATCTATTCATGTATTTGGTTCCGTGCTGAAACTAATTTTTGAAAGACGATTTTGCCTGGGTAACGTTTCAAACGTTACTCCAGCAAAATTTGTTTTTCTTAAATAACTTAAAAACTACAATTCAAACAAATTTTGCTATTAGTAAACAAATTGCTCCTCATGATACACTAATTATTTGTTTAAGTCTCATCTCTCTAAAGCAAAACATTTTGCCTGGGTAACGCACACCTCCCGGAGTGCAACCCGTCTTTTTTTATTTCCTTTTTTTTTTAAAAACAAACAAACTCTTGTCAGCTTTATATTAGTAGTATCACAGAGTAGTATAGATTTAAATATTTTCATTATTTGATTACTTACACAATTTAAAACTACCTAAGTTGCGTGAAAATTATTCAGGCGGGATTTGAACCCGCTTTTTTCTCCCGAGGACTCGAGGGTCGCAAAAGATTTCTCATCTACCCCCCGCCTCAAAATTCAACTATTTATATATATATAAGATCCGTTATACGGTATACATTCAAAATCCGTTTCGTTCGCCATAAACACAATAAGGTACAGCTGCATTCTTCATTTTATAAATTAAACAACAAAATATATTTTAAACAATTATATTGAAACAATATAGACTAGTACAAAAATAGCCAAAGCTACAACGCTGAGCAAATTTATTTGTGACATATAAAAAGTAAATATGTATAAAATATTCTATATTTACTTATAAAAATTATTGTGTGCTTATTTAATAGGCGAATGCACTATGTGCAATATAGTCATTTTTTGCCATATACTAAATATTGTTAGGAAATTGTTTTGCAGCAATTGCTTTTATTGTCAGTTGTTTTCCTTGATGAATCCTTTGGAGATGACTCCTCATATCATAAGATCTTGAAAAAGAGCGTCGGCAAACAGGACATTGAGTTTTACCAGCATGTGAATCTTTATGTAGCGTCAATGAAGTAGGGTGCTTAAAGCCTTTTGGACATAATTGACAGCGAAACTTGGCTAGATCCGATTCTGAAATAACAATATTATATTATTTACTGAACAGTAGATAGGATTACATTGGAATTTAGTCACACACAACATAAAATTAAGTGTGGTTTATAAAAAATTCACTAAAAGTTTTGATTTTATTGTGTGCCTTTTGGACTGGTCAAGTCTCCTGAATGGCATTACAATAATAATATTATGTTCTGTCTGTATCTATTTTGAATCTAACCATTTTATACATATTATGTTATATATTTCTACACTAAAAGAAATGGTGAATACAGCTTAGTTGAATCCAATTTTTAAACATCTCTAAAAGTTAAATTTTCAAGCAGCATATTTGTTTATGGTATTCTTATCAAAACAACAATGTAATAAAATTATTGTTATATAAATAAATTACATTGATAACAATACCAATGAATCAAAACGTGATAAAATTCGGAAGATAACACCTATTATGCCTATAAACATGGGTCAATATTAACAAAATTGTAAAGATTTATATGTGATTGGGGATACAATTTAAAAAAACCTGAATAGAAAAGAAGTTTTTAACATTTGGTTGAAACACACAGACAAATATTTGTGGTGGTCATGTAATACATAGTTACACAACCCTTTGTTTTATTACATTAAAACAGAAGGCCTCCTTTGAATATAGTGAGCCAATATAATATAGAGACTCACTTGGTTTGTATTTTAATAATAAACTTATGAGATGAACTAATGGCCTGTTTTTAACAAGAGAGAGAGAGAGAGATAAGGGAAAATTTTGTGTTGAATTAGTCTTAATATTCTTAATATATATTATAAAGGCGAAAGTTTGTAAGTATGGATGTATGGATGTTTGTTACTCTTTCACGTAAAAACTACTGAACCGATTACAATGAAATTTAGCACACATATAGAGGGTAACTTGGATTAACACATAGGATAGTTTTCACAGAATGGGAACTATGCGGGTGTTCCTTTGCAAACGCGGGCGGAAATCTAGTAATTTATATACTTAATAGAAATCTGATTGATATATAATCAGTGTTATCACATTTAACACATATCTAAGCTTATGCTCTACTTTAAATTATTGATTGATGAATGGTTTTTATAATCTGCTTGCTTATAATATGATCAAATATAACATGAAATGGAACACTTATACATACCAGAATTATTTTTCTCTGATAAATCCTCAGCTGATGTAGATTGAATGTCAATTTGCATTTCATCTCCAGGTGGGACAGAAGGTCTTACTTTCGGGTTAACTAATTCTTTATTTGAGTCCAATTGTAAATCAAGTCCATCATCATCCTGTTCAGTGGGTATTGGCAGTGGATTGCTTTGAACATTTTCATCTCTGCTGGGATGTAAAGTTGCTAAATTTATAGGTTCATCTACAGATGTCGCAACTGATGTCTCTGGTCTCGATTTTGTCAAATCCAAGGAAGCACTGTCAGAAATCTTTAGCTGATTCTTATAACCTTCATCTTCTAAATTATCAGTCAAACCCTTAACTTCTAGAAGTTCTGCTGTTATGAGAAATGATTCCAGCTGCTCTTGAAATATATTAACTTCACCGTGATACATAAAATTTATGATTGCGTTAAGATCATCGTATTTAAAATTTCTGAATATAATAACAGGATGTTGACATGGATTCTCTTTAAATATCTGCTTGAAATAGTTACTACATGCTGATAACAGCATTTTATGAGCCTTAATTTTACCACCATCACAACATAAGGTCACATCCACTAAATCATTCTCAAACCGTAAAGTATTAAAAGCTTCTGTAACGTGGCTAACATAATTATTCCATCGTAGTGAAAACTGTGGTGCATTATTCATTATTTACTCTTTTCATTTATCTTATGAAGATCAAAATAAAATATCCGTTTCGTTTATAAAGAAATCTTTGTAATTGTAAATGGTGCCCTCAGTCTTGTGAAACTAGGTACCTAGGTAGGTACTTTTTCAAGACTTTTTCTATTAAAATGTCAAAATCCAAAAAGTAAATTGATGTTTGTTGAAATCTCAAGTGTCAATGTATCAACTGTCAACAAACTGTCAATCAAATCTTTTCTGACATACAGGTTAAGTTTAAAATTCATTAAGGCAAAGATTCATTGCTAAATATTTATTTCTTGTATTCGGCACACATACCGTGTTTTCCAATTACATAACATAATAGAGCATAATGCGACTCAATCATCAATCAATCAATCATCAGCCTTTAGATGTCCACTGCTGGACGTAGGCCTCTCCTAATGCACGCCACTGAGCCCGGTCGTTGGCTCTTTGCCGCCAGTTATGACCGGCAACCTTGCGGACGTCGTCACTCCACCGTGTTGCAGGGCGTCCTACTCTACGTTTGCCGAGTCGCGGTCTCCACTCTAAGACATGTGTGCCCCAGCGGTTGTCCGTTCTGCGGCACATATGACCGGCCCACTGCCACTTCAGCTTGCTAATTCGTTGAGCTATGTCGGTTACTTTTGTTCTCTGGCGAATTACTTCGTTTCGGACTTGGTCCCTCAGAGAAATACCGAGCATAGCTCTCTCCATAGCTCGCTGAGCGACTTTGAGTTGGTGGACCAGTCGTACTGTCAGGGTCCACGTCTCGGCTCCGTAGGTCATGACTGGTAGGACGCACTGATTAAATACCTTTGTCTTGAGGCATTGTGGTAGTGACGACGAGAAGACTCGACGCAGTTTACCAAAAGCTGCCCAACCCAGCTGTATCCTCCTGTTGATTTCTCTCTCGAAATTGTTCCCACCTAGTTGGAGCGTTTGCCCTAGGTAGACATAGTGCTTTAAGAGTGCTCGATTGTGCGAAGCGTCGCTGTCGAGTGTCGTTGAAACATTCTACGTTAAGCATTATGCCGCATAATGCGCTCTAGTGCTGTAATTGGAAAACTACCATTGTTCTGTGATTCGGCATGTTTGCTTGTCTTTGTCTATATAGCTGAAAGAGATTTTCAGCAAAATTTGCTATCTTCAGTATTTCAAGTACCTACTTACCCTCCAGGGGAATTCTGCGGCTATCGGTGTCAGACGCCGATAGCCGAAGGATCGGATAATGTGAAAACCAAATAATATTAGTGAAAAAGCTCGTATTTATTCTACCTACATATATACATTCTAGCAAACTGGGTAAACTCCGTTTCGCCAACAGAGACACCTTTTCTTTGCTATTATATAAACCCACAAACCTCACGGAGCCTGAGACCTTTCCAACGAATGCAAAAAC
Organism: Colias croceus; assembly: GCF_905220415.1. Lineage (NCBI taxonomy): Eukaryota > Metazoa > Arthropoda > Insecta > Lepidoptera > Pieridae > Colias > Colias croceus. Next base: position 7,173,834 of record NC_059539.1, on the reverse strand, counting down.
GTGGAAATCGGTTGGTGCGGTGCGTTCTGGAGTTATAGCGTCAGGAAGGAAAACCCGACTTAATTTTATGTAATTTAAAGAAGATATTATACTGTAATATATAATATTATATACTCTAAGCTACGCGCAGTAATCCCCTCCACATTGCATTTAATACGTAAAAAGCTTGCTGTTGCTCATTCGTAGACAATCAGACATTAAAAAATACGCGTGGCACTCGGGGACTGCAGCGGTAAAGCTATTGCATAGCATGCCTTCAAGCCACACCTCCGTGCCTGTCGGAGTGGGATTTTTTGTCACGCAATTTCTGGATTCGGTCCCCGCGCTCAAGGCCCGCGATAGAAGCTATGCAATAGCTTAATAAATAAGATGGAATTTAATATTGAAATCAATGAATACTTAAATACTTTTTAGGTACTCTGTGGTACGTATACTAAACTCTGTGCTCAGTCATTGCTGGTGTCAGCTGTAGTTTGTCATTTGTCATTTTGATACGTTAGTGCCAGTCACTAAAATAAATTAAAAAGTCTAAATTTCAGAATATTATTAATATAACTTTAATATTATAATAATATTTTATTATATACAATATTGTCATTGTAATACACACATAAAAATCAATTGCATATTATGTATTATAAGTCAGCAGATTAAATATCTGTTAGAATTCCATGTTTTTACGGCTCTTGCAATTTAATTAGATTAATCTTAGTTTGTTTGAAATTAGAATCCAGTTCACGTACTATTCACAATACTAAAATAAATAAAATATTGAAAATGGTACTTAGTTTATTTATACTCTTTTTATGTTTCTTACTTCATTGAATAAGACACTAAGACAGTAATTATTCTTGAATGAATCTTTACTTTTTAGCACGGACGGATAAAGGTTCGTACTACAGAAGAAGAAAAGGCCAAGAAAGAGAGAGAAAGGCAAGAAAAGCTTAAAATTTTTAAACATGCAATGCAAAAAATCCAATATAAAGTAGGTAGCCGAGCAGTGAACTTTGGTTTTATACATGTCTTTTTGTTAATTTATTTATTTATTACATTGTAGAGAAAACAAGGAGAACTGGACGAGGAACAGTTAAATCTTACTGGCAATGTCTTAAGCTCAAATCCTGATATTTACACTTTATGGAATATAAGAAGAGAAATTCTTTCTGACTTTAGGTATGTTTTGCTAAAAGTACAACTATTACTATAGTGTGTTACTATTACTATATATATTGATATAATCAATGGTAAGAAATACAAATTGTAGTTAAGCTACAAACAATTTGTTAATTTAATATTATGTTAGATCCCTACTAACTGCGAAAGTAACTCTGTCTGTTTGTCTGTCTGTTACGCTTTCCCGCTTAAACCTCTCAACCGATTTTGATGAAATTTGGCACAGACAATCTTTAGACCCTGAGAAAGAACATAGGCTACCTTTTATTGCGAAATATTTACGACGGGCAAAGCCAGGGCGGACCGTTAGTATTCTATAAGTCTAACTTGTTCATTAGACTACACTTAAGAAACTGGGCTTAAGGTTAACATTTGATAAATAATTGAAAATATTTTTTCCCTTTCAGGAATAATAAAACTGAAGAAGAAATTTCAAAGCTTTATGATGCTGAATTAAGCCTCACAGAGTATTGTTTAAAAATAAATCCAAAATCATATTGTGCCTGGCATCAAAGAGAGTGGGTCCTTACAACTAGATCAGATCCAGATTGGAAGAAGGAGCTTGGTTTATGCAATACTTACTTGAAATTAGATGAGAGAAACTGTAAGTATTACTTAACTACTTTAACTTGGAAATGGAATATTTGGATACTCCTAATAATCTTAACACTTATTTCTGTTCTTATGTTGGTAATTAAGGCTAATGTTGTAACCAAAATGAGACCATCTTATTTTTTATCATGTCTCAAGTATACTTACTATGTACATAATATATAATCTATTTGTGTACCATTTTAGTTCATACTTGGGATTATAGAAGATTTGTTGTTAGTCAATGTAAGCCATCTCTCAAAGAAGAATTTGATTATACCACAGAAAAATTACATGAAAACTTTTCAAATTATTCTGCTTGGCATTATAGAAGTAAGATGTTGCTGCAATTATATCCAGATTTGGAAGGTAATAAAATCAAATACATATTTATTATAGTATTTTTAAATGAATAGGCATGACGAAAGATTTTGAAATCCTCTTCCATTATGTGTGTATACGTTTACTATACAAGAAAAACCCTATATTTCAGTAATATACTTAAATTTTACGAAGATAAAAGCCATTTTTCAAAAAATATTTATCAACTGTGCCAAAACAGCTCGGAGGTGTCATGGCGTAAGCGTGACGTCACTCTTTAGTAAATACGTAATTATTTGTATGCATTGCGAAGAAAATTAAAGAAATATTTATTTAATATGTGTTATAGAAACGAATTTCAAAGTTTATAAGTGGTGTGCAGTATTGCAGTGTGAATCCACATTAAAATAATACTCAAAAATGTGTTAGTAATTATTTTAAGCGAGAAAATAATAAGAAATGATTGTATAAAGTTGACGCGGAGAACCCCGAAACCACGTATTCGTGAATTCGCAATTATATTGCTGTTCTGAGTCGATAAAGCATACGTGAAACAATAGAAAATAAATAAAAATGCGTATTCTCAACATATTCATAACAACAAAATATATCTGACGTGAGTTGTTTACTTAAGCGTGACGTCACGCGTGTTTTAGTCAAAATGGCCAACTGCAGAATTTCAATGTTTTATTTTATATAATCTCATTAATCTTAGTGTTTTTAAGATTTTTAAGTCACTATATTGAATTTATTTATTATACATTTTCCCTTAAAAACACTAATACGGTCATTTATGGATACTGTCGTCATGCCTATTGCACTGTATGTTTCTAAAAACGGATTTGTTCATTACACAAAGTGACAGTAGAAATAGGATTTATCATAAGATTACTATTTATAATGAATCTAGTTCAATTATTGTAAACACTTCACCTAACATAAATACTTCTTTATTTTCTAGGAGGAAGACCTATACAAGATAGTCATCATAAACATGAATTAAAAATGGTGCTAAGTGCTGCATTTACTGACCCAGACGACACAAGTGCCTGGTTTTACCAAAGGTGGTTGTTAGGTAAGCACTAAGCAGTAGGTTGATTATAATAGCTATTAATTAAATACTTATAATTTACAAAAAAAAAGTTTAAAAAAAATTAATAATTTATGTTAAAAAAAATAAAGTAATGCCACATCTATACTAATATTATAAAGCTGAAGAGTTTCTTTGTTTGTTTGTTTGAACGCGCTAATTTCGGGAACTACTGGTCCGATTTGAAAAATTATTTTGGTGTTAGATAGCTCATTTATCGAGGAAGGCTATAGGCTATATATCATCACGCTACAACCAACATGAGTGGAGCCACGGGGATGAAACCGCGCGGAGCAGCTAGTATAATATAATACTATACTAGGTAATTCCTAGAGTCTACATAATATTATGTGTACTTTTTAAAAACAATTTCTATTAATGTTATGTACTGTAACTTAAATTATGCTTTAATTTTTTTCAGGTGCTGTTAAAATTACTACAAGTGTAGTAGTATGCACTATAACCGCAACAAAGACATCTGTGGCCTTTAGTCACACTGTTTCTATAGATTATATAAATTCTAATATTAATTTATTTATTAATGATGTAAAAGTAAATGGTGAATGGTCTTCATGTACTGGCTGTGAAAATGATGACCTGTGGATCTTTAAACACAACCAAATTATTACTGATAAATTAATTATAAAGGTATGTTTGGAGATTTAATTAAATCTGAAATTGAATGTCTTTCTGTATTTATATTTATTACTAATTTGTTTTTTTTTTTTCTTTTCAGTTAGAGCATAATGTAAGCAATGATGAAAAAGAAGTTATACAACTTGAAGAGTACAAGCCATGCTATTATGTAGGAAAGAATAAAATAAACTTTCAAAACAAGTACTCTGCTTCTGTGTTAGAAGAACTGAATGAGCAGTTAGATGCATGTCGACAGTTACTTATTCTAGAACCTGACAACAGATGTAAGGATATTTTAATTAGATATGTTTTCTTTTGATTATAATATAATAGATTAAGATGATAAAGAAAATAATTTGGTATATTTTTATTTTATATTACTCTTCACTCTCTACATATTTATATAAAACTAGCGGTCCGCCCCGGCTTCGCCCGTGGTACATATGAAAAATAGATGTTGGCCGATTCTCAGACTTACCCGATATGCACAGAAAATTTCATGAGAATCGGTCCAGTTGTTTCGGAGGAGTATGCAGACTAACATTGTGACACGAGAATTTTATATATAAGATTTTACTCCTGTAATCAAGTGCTATGTTTTTATTTGTCATTTTTATTTTCCAGGGACTCTTCTAACAACTACCTTCTTTTTGCAATGCATTGATTCAAAAGTGTATCACAAAGAAATAATTGGCAACTTGGACTTGTTAATGAAACTCGATAAACAAAGAGCAGGTTATTACAGTGACCTTAAATCTAAATGGTTGATAGAATTTTTTCTTCCGGAACATTACACGAAGATGAACATTGATTATAATGTTGCGTTTAGAAATCTAACCAGCTTACCTCATTTGCAATACTATAGCTTTTGCGAGGATGTAGACCTTTCAAACCAAAACTTGACTTCTAAAGTATTGCCAAGTCTCATTAAATTACAACATTGCAAGGTGAGTAGGATCATTAATGAAAAATAAGTACTATCTAATTGTTTATTCTAAACATGTTTTATAAAATATTTTATTATTTGCAGAAACTTAATTTATCTAACAACAAATTAACAACATTGAATGGATTTCCATCACTGCAGTTGGAAGAACTGAATATTACACAAGGAAATAATTTAGATTTAAAAGATATAGAACAATTTAAAAAGAAACACAATAATATCAAAGTAATACTTTAATAAATGATATTGATTTTGTACTAGTACAAACTACAAATGCATAAGTAAATTTATTGTATAATCAGATCTTTAAAATTTTATAGATGTTCTGTATAAAATCATGGCTTGATAGAGTTAATTTTAAATCGGTTTTTGGAAGTGCAAGTGTAAACTATGTCTATTTAGATACCGTTTTTACTTTCATATTTGATATCATTTGATAGTCCATTCAGATACACAATGGTGGCCTTATTTATTACATTAACAATGTTTAAAAAATATTACAAATAATAATTGCAACGCCTTACTTTGTTACAATCAATATTAAATAAAGATTTTATAACACTAAGTTAGTTTCTCTTATGATTTATTTGCACATTTTTTATGATTGTAATTGTAAAATTATTATAAATTCTTATAAACATTAAAAGAACAGAATCTTAATTTCATATTTCTTATCTTATCTTTTACGATCATAAAGTCAACAAGTACATACAGTTAAACATCTAAGTCTAAATTATTAAAATACTGAGTTATTTTAATGAACTGATGTTCTGGTCATACCTATTCAGCTATTGGCAATTAATTATAGTATAAAATAAGTCTAAACACTAAGATTTAGTAATTGTAATACTACTTTCCTGATGCATTTGAATGTGTCATCTTCATCCCAATAAAGTTTACCACAATCATCACAAAGAGTAATAGATTTGTCCTTATGTGTTTGTGCAAATGAATAAACATTTTGTATACTACTCAGATCTATAGTGGCACCTTTACTGGTAGTGCAAGGTGTATTCTGTTTTGGTGGAGGATATATACAAGGCTCTTCATCATCAGATTCACTGAGAAAATTATCTAATGCATCGTCATAATCCTCATCATAACTATCATCTCTAAAACGATTATAACTAGCCGTTGACACAACACTTGTTTGAGATTTATTGTATATATCTGAAAGCTCATCACAATTCAATGGTCTTAGACCCAGTCCATTGCAATAAACACACCTCATAAAAAGATCTTTTTCATGTACAGAAACATTAAAATATGTGAAAATTCTTTGTAAGTGATCTTTAACAGTTCCTTTACCTACATCTAAAATACAATTTTGGGGAAACTTAGATGTAGATGTCAATTTCAACTTAGTTGTGACAATGCAACGATCTTCAGTCATAGCAAAACCTACTGAATCATGCCATACCATTGATGTTGAAATTACTGCTGTATCAATTCCACAGTACCTTAGGTAAGCCACCAAACGTGATAATTCTGGTTCCACAAGCAACTTTAAATGTTTTGGTTCTTTTACAAAAGTGCATGCAGTTGCCTCCAACTTATGAATAGCTTTTGGCTTCTTAACAATTTTCGCTTTTTTATCCAACATAACTTCATTACAAACCTCTTCAAAATTTATATTACATTCATTAGACAATTTCTGGAGATAGCTATAAATATCTAATAATACATAGGCATCAAGGGCTGCATAGTGTATCTGTGTCTTTCTTAGTGGTCTGAGTTCCCAATTAGAACATTGCTCAGTTTTTTTCAGTGGTACTCCAAAGCATATTTGTACCAGTGAACTTAGACCTTTTCCTTCAATATCACATGTGTTTGGAAATGAGAGGCCACTATCAATAAGTGTTCTCCAAAGCAGGGATAAATCCAATAATCCTTCACCTTTTATTTTGATATTATACAAACCAATAATGGAAGCTTTAATTTCCTTTAAATCTTGTTCAAGACCGAACCCTAATTTTATAATCTCGTCATTTTCTAAGAGACCTTTATTGAACCTGTGCCAGAAGCTGGAATACTGCTTATCATTGAAAATAATAGTATCAATGAGATAAATGCATGTTGGAGTGGCTACTTGAATAAGGGCAACTTGTGATTGTGCTGCACCAAATGATGGCTTCCACTCACAATCAATGCTGACTAAATTGCATTTTTCTAATTGATTCATGACATCATAGAACTTTTCAGTTGTATCTATCATTATGATGCAGTTTTCTGGTAAGGAAAGTTCATAAAATTTTTGTGCTGGATCTGATACAACATCCCAGTTTTCTTCTTCAATGGGAACATCCTTAACAGATAAGTTTTGGAGTGCTGTAGGTAGATTATCTTCGGGTATATTTAAATATGTTGCCCATTTCAAAGCTTCATTATGATCATAGTCAATTAACATGTTTATAAATTCCTCAGCACATCCTTCACTTTTCTTTAATGAGTCCTTGACCAAATCATCCCACACTGAAGCACTCACATTGTGTTCTACATATTTTTGATAAATTAAATACCTTAGCCCTCCTGATGTTCGATTTTTACTCAAATTTTTACATGTCTCAATTGGAACATTATACTTATTACAGATGCGGGCTACTAACTTTCCAAGGGGTTTATGGTGTAACTTCTCATGTTTAACATTATAAACTTTATGATCTTCAATAAATTTTTGAAAATAATCTTTAATATTGCACTTTTTATCAAGCAATGAATCCAAGAATTTTAATAGAGGTCTGACTTGACTTGGTGATTCAGCAAGATATTCATCAATAATGTTAATTTTGTCCTGTAATATCAGTGGAAAAAGCAAATCTTCTATTGGTATTTCATCATATAATTCTAAAGCACTTACAAATTGTGTTGCTTGTTTGCAATTGTCATTCTTTATCATATCTATTACTTGTGGTAGAACTTTGTGTTTAATTGTCTTTATATCAAAAGTTTTTACAACTTTGTTGAGGAAGTATTGATTTCTTTGTAATGTTGTTATATGAAAAGCTGGAAGTTTTAAAGATTCATCAGGTATTCTATTATTCATTTGAGACCATTTTTGTAAGGATTCAATTATATAAAAAGGAAGAGTCTTAGGCTTACAATCTTTAAACTCTTGGCACTTTATTATACATACTAGTGCTATTCTAAATGGATTGTCAAATTGGTATAAGGATTTCAAGTGGTTTTCCACAGTTGGACTTTTTCTCCACGTCATCCAAGTTAATTGTAGTTGATTAAACCAAAGAATAGTTTGTTCGTCAAGATTAACATCTAATCCCATCTCTTGTAATGAATCTTCAATAGAAGGTACAATCTTTATAGACTGATGGCTGCTACTAACAAGATCACTTAAATTCATTGTAATATTGCTTTTGTTATAATTTATTTGGACTTTTATTTTTTTTTAAGAAAATATAAACTTTTGCACTGATAAAACGAAATAAACAACAATTCAATTTTTTATGACTATCGATAGAATTTGAAGTTTGACGACATTATTGTCAAATGTCAATGTCAATATTAGTAAATAAAGTGATATAGATTATAGACCCTCTATAGACCACACAGAGACATTTTCGACATTTTCAAATTGTATTCTGCACAGACTACTCAGCTTAGAGTATAGTTTAAAATATACTATCTATAGAGTGCGAACAACGAAGTGGGAACAGTAGGCACAGGTGGGAACAACACGACGTTCCCGCCGTGAGCGCTCGTAGTCGTGATTGAGTGCTATCGAAGTGTATTTATTTTTTTAAAAACAAATCTAGCATCGCGGGGGTGAAGGATAAGTGGGAGGTGGACACGCGCAGGCTCGCTCGCGCACCCTTCGCGCAACTCACTGCCGCCACGTGATCGTAATGATGTGACTTGACCAACGCTGTACTCGATAGTTTACAAGAAGAACTATATTTTTAACATATTATTTATTGAACTTTAAAATTAAAACTCTTTTAAAAATGTATTAAAAATAATTTTGTGGTGTGTTTTGTATCATACACTTTCTAATATTATGAATGCGAATGTATTATAGTGTAAATGTAAAGTATGTAACGTAACGATATTATATTTTAACCGCTAAATTGATTTTTGAAGATTTTGGTAGGTATAGAATTGATAAAATTGTTAATTATTATATTAACATTGTTAATTAATTTATTTTTAATTATTAATTATTTCTTATTTTTATTTAACATTATTTATAAACTATTATTATATTTTGATTTATTATTAAAAAAATAGTACTATATAAACCCGATCTTTTATTTCATTATCTTTAATATTTAAGAAATCCACACGTTTTTTCAGTGTTATATTATTATGCGTCTGTGGTTTCTGTCCGTTTTATGTTTGTAATCTGTACAAAAAGTATGAGGATCAGCAAAATCAAAGCAAAATTGAATTGGTTGAAAATTGTCACATCATTTTGTCAAACCATATTTTCGTAACATTTTGAAGAAGTACAGTTTAATAACAATATTTGTATCCAATAATTGTGATAAGAATATTTTCTGTTAATAGATTTCAAGTGCTTGTATAATTCGTGTTAGAAAAGACCAGAAACTAAGATGGAGCTTTCAGCTGAGGGCAAAACTCCGGAATACATGGCATTAGCCGGAATTAAGTTCAAGTTAACATTACCACAGTTTAAGAATGATTCCGCATTAAGCGAACAGTTGCTTCAGGGTATAAAGGCTGGTCATATGGCACCATATTATAAAGAGGTTTGCTCGGATCTTGGATGGAATTTCGATCAGAAGCTGTATGATCAAATGACAAAAGAAAATGAAGACAGGCTCTCTAAGTTTCAAGAAGATGATTCAGAGACTCCTGTCTGGCAAGATCGGTAAGTATTTCTCCACTTTGAATGCTTTATTTTATAATGTGATCTAAATCATACAAGAAATACGTGATTTTGAATTGACAATTTCCATAACTTTTTAATTTTTTTACATCAGCACTTAATGAGCATACCTACAGCTTCAGAAGTTATGAGAATATTTATAGATTTAAGTGCAAAGTTAATTTAACCTGGCATTATTTTATTATTTATCTATAGGGTAAGATTAGTATGTCGTCTCATCTCTTTTTCATAACATTACAGATTGGATTACCTCTGTTCAATTGGCGACAAAGAAAATGCAACAGCTTTAGCTACAACTAAATATGAAGACTCAACATTAACAACCAATAGGCGATTGGATGCTATATTTGCTTTGTTCAGAATTGCTTATTTCCATGGTTGTAATGTGAAGGATATGGGAAAGGCAATTAATAAGGTAAATTTAGTTAAACATAATGCGTCTTGTAATTTTGTTTTTATTTCTATCAAATAGAAATTAATGTGAGCATGCTTTGGCAGAAATTGATTGATGTTTACTAAAGATCTATTTTATGAAACAGAAGATTGGTAACAAGCAAATCCTTCTATGATTAACAAAACAAATTTAATATTAGAGACTAATGTAAATTATCTCATATTCCCTTTCTTAATCTTTTTGCTGCATGTAATTCAAATAATTTTTAATTAGTTTTGAAGAATACAATCATCAAAAATAAATATAAATATGTCTTGGAGAGAATGTTAATGCAAAAAGTTTTAGCTTTTAGTTGAGCCTCCGAAAAATATTTTATTTTTATATTAATTCTTTTTTTACCTTTTTACAGGCCCATGAGCTAGTAGACAAAGGTGGTGACTGGCGTTCCAGGAATAAGCTAAAGGCATATGAAGCTATTTACTGTTTGGCAGTGAGGGACTACAGTCATGCTGCTGATCTATTCATTGATTGTGTGTCTACATTCGAATCTTATGAACTTGTTGATTTTGGTGAGTATAAGCTAGATATAATGTTGTGATATGATTTATTATCCTGTTCATTTAGCTGTACTACTGTCATTTGAATCATGAAGAGTAGGCAAAAAATTAAAAAGTTGTTTTCTATTAAAGTTTAGGTAATGGATTAGATGACAATAAATAAGCAAGAAAGCCAAGCCATAGTATAGCGCAAGATTTAGATTGCATTAACAATAATTATCAATAGGGATAACAGTCCTTTAACAAATCAATGTCTGACTTAAACACAAATATCAATTGACTAAAGACTAAAAATTGTTACACTTTAATAGCTCCTTTACAGTTTAAATAATGAAATAATTTATTAGTTACAAGTATTTCCCCATATCCCTTAAGTATTGCCCATTAACTTCCAGGCACTATCATCCAATACTGCGTGTTAGCGTGTGCGCTCGCTCTCGAGCGTCACGCGCTACAAGCGGCGCTGCGGAAGCAAGGGGCAGCGGTACAAGCTCTACGTTCAAGGTTCCCGGAGCTCAGGGAGCTGGTGGAGTCGCTGCATGAGTGCCGGTATGCTGACTTCATGAAGAGTCTCGCTTGGGTGAGTCTTGTAGTGTTTTTATGCTTATCTTTGAGTAAATCGGTAAAATAATTATACACACAATTGATTGCAAACAACTTCCAATTAATTTATTAATAATGAAAATAATTTACTCCTATCCTCACATAGTTCCCGTTCCCGTGGGCTTTTTGTTCACAAGTGCCTTGATTGACTATACAATTTTTTATGATGGCATGCCATAGTCACAAATGAAAAGTAATTTTTTACAATTTTCCTTTATGATTATGATTGCTTTCATTTTAATAAAAAAAAAACATGTATAGCTTTCATCACTATAACATGAAATTGAAGCATTGAACTGATTTAATGAAACTTGCACTTGTTTCCTTTTAGAGGAGTTTCATATTTAATACTGTTCCTTTATTATTTGTATTACAATTCCAGGTGGAAACTCAGATCTGCGTGGACCCAGTGTTCCGACCCCACTACCAGCACTACGTTCGCGAGGCGCGCATCAAGGCGTACGTGCAATTGCTTCGTGCGTACCGCTCGCTCAGTTTGGACAATATTGCAGACACGTTTGGTGTGACGAGGGAGTTTATTGAAGAGGAGATCTCTACGTAAGTTGAAATGAAATGAAATAAATTTATTAATGTACATTATAATACAAGTATTTATAATATAAGTAAAAAAAAAATGAACAATAGGAATAGTTAGAAGCCAAGACTTAACTATTCCTGTTGTTCCATTTTTATTAAACATATTTTTAAATTTGTAAGTTATTGTAATTGATTAATGTTTAGTCTTATTTAAAAAACACTCCTATTTTTTGTTTTTGTTGTGGAATAAGTTAATTCAGAGGGCAGAAAGATGTCACTATTTTAAAAAATATACTTTTAATCAAGTCAATTTTACTATCCATACTTAAGAGGGCTTATTCAATTTAACGCAAGTCAAAATCTCCGCGATCTATTACGATAGATCGCGGCTTGCGCTATCCTTTTACTATGAACAGCATAGGTCCACAGGAGAGCGCCGAGCAACATGTCCTCACTCTGGGAAGGCTCGCTGCCGACTGATTTTAATCGGGTCGCGCGCAGTGTTTTATAGTTCTTTAAAAAAAATTGTAGAAAAATAATAGAGGTACCTTAGTTGATTTTTTAAATTTTATCTTATAAGTAATACGTTCTTTTATTGCAATATGTATAAATTATATTCAACTAAGTCAAATATCTTGGTGAAAATAATCATTTTGTCGACTATAATTTCTAAAAAAATTCACATTGTTCGGATTTTAATTTCGTAAGTTAGGAGTCCAAATTAAAAAAATCTTTTAACTAACTATTTTAATAAGGATTTTTGCAGTTAGTTAAAAAAAAATGTGTGTTAGATCTGTCAGCAATTTCAGATATTTTTAGCTTCGAAATTGACACTAAAAGTGAAATCAAGTAATCATCGGCTCAGTTATCTTGATGGTATTCACAAATACTGTATTAATTGAAAAAAACTCTTAACTAACTATATAGACAATAAAATTTCCTAAAATTATTAGTAATTCATATGTTTGTAAGATAAGTGGTTGATGGACAATCTGGTTTGAAAAATCACATATTTGAGCCAAACAGCGCACGGACCGCGTACACGGCCATAAGCTCCACAAAATCCGTTCAGTGAAGGTTCGCGTGAAAAAGTAACAAATATTCAAACATTCTTAAAAACTTTGGTGGTTATATAATATACTAGCGGTCCGCCCTGGCTTCGCCCGTGGTACATATGAAAAATAGATGTTGGCCGATTCTCAGACTTACCCGTTAAGCACAGAAAATTTCATGAGAATCGGTCCACAACAACATTGTGATACGGGAATTTTATATATAAGATAAGCTCTGTGCCAAAAATACTACTATATAAATTAAGAGGTATCTGCTGTATAAAAAAAATTGTTTAAGTACTCGGTTTGTCTCAAATAAATAGTTAATATAATAGTTTTTCTTACTATGTGATTCAAGTAAGAATAGGAACGTCAATGACCTTTGTGCCAAATGTTATTTGAAAAACATATTTAAGTGTCATTTTTTACAATTCAACAACGGTTTATTTGTATATTCTGACTCTTACATAAAAATCAATGAATGCAAACTTTATTTCATAATTAAGATTATTACAATATTATTTCTTCTTTTGAATGAACATATCATGATGTCACAAAATAGCGTAGAATCCTTTTTAGCTGAATCGCATAACACTACCTTCTTTAACTTATGTATTTAGATGATTTCTTGTGTCACTCGTGTATCATAATTTGCCTATACTTTCCTATATTCTTTTTACTTAAAATGAATTTTTTATCTAGTATTAAGTCCATAATAATTTCCCTATTCCAGTTTCACGGCAGCGGGTCGACTCCAATGCCGCATCGACGCAGTAGCCGGGTGCGTAGTGACAGGCTCGGGGCGCGGCGCGGACGCGGACCGCTCGCAGCTGTACCAGGCGACCATACGCGAGGGGGACCTGCTGCTCAATAGAGTCAAGAAACTCGCTAGTGTTATCAACTTCTAGTTGTTTATGCTGCCCTGGTAGTTTTGTGATGCGTTCTACTGTTGTTTGGTGAAAGTTTTTTGAAGCTTTGATGAGCAGGGTAAATGATTGTTTGATAAACGCATTGACGTACAAAAACTAGACGCAATCACTCAAAATTGTCTGAAATAAAACTGTGTAGTTGTGCATCAGTTATCTAATAGAAACTACTAGACTCACAATCAAGCGAAAAATTGTCCGAGGTAAAACTCTGCCTATGCGTGAGAATAAATACAATATTAATAATGGACTTTCAACATTACTGCCTGTGAATAAGGTGTTAATTTCAATGAATATTTGATACAACACCGCTCGGACATTTTTGTCGATCTTTTAAAAGATAGCCTAGTTTCTTTACTTTACGTCAATAGGTAAATGTGTAAGATCACCCTGGATGTTTGTATTTTGAGTATGGATTAATCAGAATATTTTTTAAAGCTTCATTTAATTTGGATAACATCCACCATTAAAAATTAATGTTTTTGCTGGTTGCAGTTTGAATGTAGTCACGAAATATACCGTATTCTTATATAGCTATCTAATATAGTGTAATACTGTAAAACTTTTCAATAAAATTTTAATTAAGTATATCTGGGCTTTTATTTTGTCATTTTAGTTCAAGTAACTTAGTTGATACGAATATTCGTGTAGTATTAGGTGTTGATGGTGATAGGGATGTTAAAACAAAATAAAAACGAAGGATAAGGTAGAAGGAGAACAAAAAAGAAAATTAATTAGTATAATAATTGTTTTTTAAATAATTTGAATACTTTCTGGACATTTACATAAACATTTAATAATTTACAATTGATTATTTATACTGACATGGACATGACACATCATATTCATGGCTAACGCTACGCTATATCTATTCGCAACATGAAAATTAAATTGTAGGTGCTATGAGAATTTATACTAGACAACTAAATTGTTGTAGAGGCCTATCGCCTCACAATCATTTATTTCTAAGAGTGTATGCATGATTTGACAATATAAATAATTTAGCTGAACATTTATACACATCTATTTAGAAGTACGAAACACATCACTATGAAACATAATAATATTATAAATAATCGTATTACAGTTCGGCTTTTAGTTACAAACATTGAAATGCACATTTTTGGAAACAAAATTTCGTAAATAAACGGTCAGTCTGTGAAGTTCACACTTTCATTATTATGGAAAATAAGTAACATACATTTTTACAAAGATATGTCGAAATATCCTAAAGCAATATAGCTATGACTCTAAAACACTTAAATCTATGTAGACCTCAAATGCAAATACTTTTTAATTTACATGATATGAATATGTCATTAACCTCTGTTACCGTAATTAAATATAGTAAATATATTGAGTACTTAGAGCGAGAATAAGTTAATAAGGTATACATTCCTTTAAATAATGCATTCATCAATAAAATCTTATACAGATATTTTTCGTTGCCAAAGAAGATTCTTATAAATACTTTGCTGCCTACTTGAAATTTGATAATGCATCAGCATTTGATACACTTCAATAATTTACTAAAGAATCTCTTCACATTGGAATGTGGTATTAAAGAAATCATGCATATCGCACTCCAGTTGAGACATAATATAGATATAGCATAATAATTAATTAAACTATTTTACTTACGAACCTAAATATTATACATTTTATTTACATAATTATTACGATATATAGATTTATGAATTTAATTAATTTTTGGGATAATTTATAATTACTTTTGATGTTATAGCACATTCGACTGCATCCAATATATCTGATACCGTTTCCATACTTCTGTCCATAAGACACAGCCTCTTCATGTGCACTATCACAGAGTAATGACATAATAGTGGGACTCTTACGAGCCCCGGATTGCCCCAGGCCCGTACTCTTGCATATAAGTTACTTATAGTAATACTAGGCGTAATAACACTTGGAATAACGACTCGATACATACATCGATACACTTAGCGTGTTAGCTTACGCTATTATAAAACATTTTTTTTTTCATATATCAGTCCTTCACTTTGAGTACTCAAGTTTAATCTTTGTACATAATTGAGAATACTCGGTATGGTCAATGGCCATTAGCAAGTTAGAGATTCTTCGTAGCCCGCTGAGACTTGAGAGTCGATTATTTGGAATGTGATCGGGCATTGCAGGAGTTCTAGTGGCTGATGCACGGCTTATCGGATCGATCGTCGATCGATAGGTTTATTAGAGTGATATATCGACTCGGCGATATCATTTCAAACGGTGAGGCCTTCGGTCCGGGCGGGCGGCGGGAGCGACGCTAGCGGGTGCGAGTGCGGGTGGTGCGGCGCGGGCGGGGAGGGCTGCGCGGGCGGCGGGGGGTGCGGCGCGTGCGCCGGCGGCGAGCGGTAGTGCTCGCTCTCCTCGCGCATTTGCCGACTGCGCTCAGCCAGCTCCCGACCTCGTTCGGCAAGTTCACGCATAGCGGCTTGGCGCTCATCATTCTCCAATGACGGCGGCCTCTCTAGTGGCGATGCTGCGCCGGGCCTTCCGGCTCCGAAGGCACCGAATCCGAGCAGGCCTGGGAATTTACCAGCGACGCCGTTCTGTCCAGCGCTCTGTTGTATGACTGATATTTCATTCAGCTGTGGACAAAAAGATTATAGTTTTAGTTGGGCCTTTTGGATGATTAAACGATAATGGAAATTTAACTTGATTGAATGATTGCTACAGAGTTGATCCAATAAAATGAGAAGATTCAATTTTAATAGAAACAGCTTTATATTCTTTGACAATAACCAGCTACCTACTCTATTAGATAAGTACGTAAAAGTGGTCTGCTTACCTTCTGCTGCATGCCGTTAAGGAAAGGCGCGGGCAGGTAGGGGTAGAAGAGGTCGGGGCGCCGCAGCAGGTCGTGCGGCTCGTGCAGCGGGCGCGGCGGCAGCTCCAGCGACATGCGCCGCCCGCGCCGCGACGCGCCGCCGCTCCACATGTGCGTGCCCATGTGCACCTGCATCAATTTAAACGGTTATTTTCAAGAACTTTTGCTAAATGTGTAAGTACGTAGAGAGTTGTTTGTAGGTTAGATATGATATACATGTTTTCGAGAGAAAATAGTGTTGTGCTCTATGTGTATTGTTCTTTTTCCTTAATATATATAAAGGTATTTATATGGCTGATTTATTGATTGTACAGCAAATAAATGATTAACTGTGGCACCAAGCCACAGTAAACATTTTTGAGTGGTCATATCTAGCTAATAACTTTTATACAATTGAGTGCGTATATAGTGATGAACTATTTATTCGATCCCATGACATGTTCGATAAAATATGTATGGAAGGAATTAAATTCATATTCTAGAATGTCGAATACATTTGTGTTTTTGGAATATACATTAAATGTTTTATATTTCGGAGCGTGTTTAATTTACATACGATAATCATTAATTTAAAAATCTACTATTATAATTAATTGATGAGTTATTTTTTGTTTTAAAATTGTAACTGTTGTTCGGTAGAAAGAACAAACTAAAAAGTAAAATTTGTATTTTCTGTTTGTGTGCAATAAAGCTTATAAATAAAAATAAATAAATAAACTATAAATACAAATACAATAAAATTAGTTCCAACTTAGGTACATACCTATCTCCTATCTACGTTGATAAAATTCTTGTTTTGAATATGATAATATCTAATATTACGTTTGAAAATAATTTAAATTACCAACAACAAAACAAACTTAGCTATATTCAAACAATATTCACCTTGAGGTTTCCTTTGGTTGTGAACGCTTTCTGGCAGACCGCGCATCGGAAGGGCTTGTCCCCAGTGTGGGTTCGCATGTGGATCTGCAGAGCGGACGACGACGAGAAGTTCTTGCGGCAAACTCCGCATAAATGCTTCGACGACGCTGACGGCGGTGGGTGGACTGGCGCACTTGGTACTGGGGAATAAAGGTTTATGTGGTTACAATGAATATATAGGGATAAATATGGCTAATTTATCCCTAGACCCGAATGCAGGTAAAGAATGTACACATTATCTACATATTATACCTATATAGGTAGTAATGTAGGTAATTGACATAGGAGCAAAATTTCTTGTCCTCATAATAAGTGTTTGAACGACGTCTTCCCTGAATGCAAAATTTCGTCCTAATCAAGCAGTTTACATTGCAATGTATTTTATGTATTTCGAGTTTAATCTTTATTTGCATGTGTAAGCGAATTAGACATGTGTGCGTCTGTGTTAAACACGAAATTTAACATCTTATTATTTTTACAGTGCGTCGGGTGTTATATTTTTATACGGTAAAGAGCAATGATCTGAGTATTTTGAACTTAAACAAACCATTCTTGATCAATATTGCATTCAATCACGTTATTAAGTTGTACGGATTCAAACAATTCTACGTATGGTATTTAATTCCAATAAAGAGCACTGAATATTCCCAGCATGTCAGTATAGCGAGGACACGGCGAAGTGAAATAAATGTGAAGTATCGGCCTACTTATTTAGATTGAACTTTTATTGTATGTTACAGACGAAAATAAATCATTTGATGATACCTACCTACGATAAGTATTGTTACCATTTATAGCACCTTTACTATAAGGTCTAAGTCTTTAAACAATTTCAAATTGAGTTTATCAATTAATAAGATATAAGTCATATAAGTTATTAGGAAGGAAGGTACACAGTCATATAAGTTATAAGGAAGGAAGGAACACCTACATAATACTAATATTACTCTACATAAACTTCGCTCTTAAAATAAATATCCGATGAAAATCTACCAAAACTTAGTTTATTGAATGTCTAATACCTATTCCTATAAACTTATGAAACAAGTTCCATTAAAATCTGTTCAATACTTCAAAAGATCTACCCCATCGACAAAATTGTTACACGAAGTGCATTTAAATTCATGTAACGTTTGCTCCGTCGAGTTGTATCATAACAATTACCTGTTAGTCTCTTTGGTAAAGGCGGCATGTCAATCGGGGGCGGGTGATTCATCGGCGGCGGCGGGTGCGCGGGCGGAGACCGCTTCAAGTCCATCTTGTCGGGCGAGGAGCGCCTCTCGGGGCTCGGATCGCGGCCGTCCTCGCTCGTCGCTCCCGTAGGACCACTTCCATTTTTGTCGAAGCCCGGTGGCATGTCCCGAATCTTGTGCGTGAGCATGTGTTGCTTCATGTTACCCTATCGAAAGAAGCAACGATTAGTTCTGAGATTTCGTCACTCACTGCTTAATATGAATGCAATTTTGGGGCGGTTAAGTGCAGAAGCAAAATAATGATTTTATAGAGGCCACGCTCAGGCGTCACTCTCTCATACCGGGTAGACGAAGGCGTTCCAGAGGTCCAAAGCAGTGGCGTGTGGCGGGCGAGGAGCGCGCGCGCGCCTGCCGCATTGGCAACCGCCACTGCTCTGGAACCACAAATACACGCAAAATTTACACACACGCTCAGCTCACATAAAGTTTCTAATTGGGGGAAAAGTCAAGCAATAAATTGGATAATAAAAAGAGTTAAAATTATCATCTATGAACCAACGAGAAGAATATGTCTAGGTACACACAGAGGGTTAGCAAAATCTCTACCTTTCGTTATGAATCTCGACTTTTGTAAAAATACTCAAAATATAGCGCAATAGGTAGGTACTTGTAAAATACATATCTAACTGCCCTTACTACGTTTAGAATTCCTTTTTATGTAAACAAAAAAATATCTATACCTAAATTCAGTTGTCCCCTTAAATTTTATTCATCTTTTCAATAAAACATATAGTTAGGTAAGTAGTTAGGTAGTTATTCAATTAAAATAAAAAATAATCGGTAAAAAAGTGAAGCGCCGGATTATTTAACACAAAGTGATTTATAAGAGTTTATGAACATTAAAAATGAGGTCACATGATACTTTGTAACTTTGTAGTTATTAATTAGGTAATTCTTATGCATTGACGATGTCTTGATTTATGTTCCTTAACTCATTATTATTGAGAAGATATAATATTTACATTAAAATGCTTTAAAAATTTTAAGTTATTTTAATAATATTTATCAATGCCAAACGCTCAAACCTTTAAACCCTGTAGGTATGAATATAGGTATATTCTATTCTATTTATTCATACTATATTAAATAAAATTAAAATCAGTTGTAAATGAATTAATTCGTGAGTAACTACTTACCTATCTTGTAAATTAACTTTTGATTTCGAATTAAAATAATTAGGTTTTACATAGGTACCTCTAATTTACAATAAATTAAATTAATAATTTACAATTATTATAGATAAAGAATGGTAGTTAAATTAAAAATTTCTTTAATTCTTAAGAAATAGTTTAGCTATTCAGTAACAGATGGCGCGCTAGTACATAATATGTAATATCAGTACGAGTTACGCGACGCTAGAGACCGAATTTTAATTAAAAGGTTCGTAATCTAGAAGAATCTTAGAATGACTGGTTATAAAAATAATAAAATTTGAATCTTGAATTATAATATTTAAAATTTAAGGGAATAAATATATCATGGGACATAAAAAAGACAATAAAAATGTCATTATACGGGCTTATCTCTGTTTTATAAAAATAATTATCTATTTTGACTTGAGTGCTGATTCATAATTTTATACCTACTAATAAAGATTTTTAAAATATTATGCTCATAAATAGATACATTTTGTTTCGTGATGTAGGTATTACATAATATTAACTAAAATATGTGTAGGTCTAGTACCTATCACGTATTGTAATACAGTGACTTATTAATTATTATAATTTATGATATCCAATCCATTCCTTCCATTATGGCTGGGCATTTATTGGTGAATATGAATATACCTATTTTCCTTTTCGATCATCGCATCATATTTTCATGTATTTTCGAAAAATTGCATTGTACTTAGATAGTCTTAATGTTAGAAGAGTATTTGGAGTCAATAAACTGGCAACGGTGATCAGAATAATCGATAATACATAGTTTGGCGCGTGAACTTTCATCGGTACGGGTGTTGGCGACACTTATTGTAATTTTAAATGTGCTTGTAAGCAGACACTATTCGATAAGGCCTCGCTGCTTGTTTCCCGATATTCTCTACAACCGATCTGACATTCACATTCTGCTACGCTACGGTAAAGTCGATATATTTAATATTTTATTGCAGTTGTATGCATTAAAATATAACAGGTACAATCTTATCATGCGGACAAATTTGCACTTAATAATTATTTGTTATGTTTACTGTGCATGCAACGTTGCACAATATCATAAAAACGTAATTATATCTTCATAAATTTTGATGTTTGTATCAGAGAATAAGAAGTGGGTCATGATTTAAAAAATGATATTATTTTATAGTAAAACCAGCTATAAGTAGATATTAAAGTTTTAATGTAATTTAAAAATAATATCAGTTGCCATTTGTTATTTGTGAAATCACATTGTTTTAACGCAAACAAGACAATATTGAGCTATAATAATTTTATGTAGGTAATTCTGATAAAATATTTGTAAGCGGTTTATGTGTAAGTTTACTGAGAAGTCGTCGTAACCATTCTGCATGAAACCGGGGTGGCCACTACATTTAAAATATTTTATGCATACTTTAAGTTTTTGTAATTAATATAATTAGGGAAATTTTGCGAAAGGTATATTTCGGCAATGTAAGAAATGTTACTTGCAGTAGGTATATTATTATGTGTTATATTATCAGGGTGAAATTACTCTAGATATTTTTATTAGATATTTCCAACAATAGGTACGCAGATAAAGATATAGTATAGTATCTGAGTGAATTTGCGGCGCCATCATAAAATAAACTTTTAGACTCATTTTATTGATAAGGCCCGCATAGACACTTAGGGAAACAACGAAAAAAATGTTATTTTGTGAAGCATAAATAATCTTTTTATGAGAAGAGGCGTAGGTAAAGGCTCAAGGATTTATAAGCAATAAATATTTTACGACATGAATTAATATTCCGATCGTTTTCCGTGACGTTGTTTTTATGACTTATCATTTTTGTGGCGACGATGGTCCGCGACGCAGCGCAGCTTTATGCTTGAAATATTGGCCGAACTGATTATAAAACTTGATTTGCCATAAAAGCAGAAATATTCTTTGCACCGTCTTAAGTATTGCATTAATTATTTTAATCTGATATTGCTTTATTATCATCGCTGGGGGAGAGCAAAATACTTGAAACAGTTTATACCTACCTAATCTTTTTGTCTTCGGTCCAAAACAAATCAATAATGACATAATAATATCTTACAATCATTCGATCAATTTATCTGGGCTGAAATAACTTTACTACAAAAAGCATTTCTTACAAAAGCCTACGTTTTCCTTTTAATATATCTACAGTATTTAATCTATCTTGAGACACGTACAAAATAACACAAATAAATCCGAGGCTTGAAGCAGCAAATGTAACATTCAATACCTACGGGGAATCGAGGAAATAACAATAGAAAGGTGATGTAATATCTAGAATAGCGCTTTAATGTAAAGCGAGTGTTGCATATCTGAGCGCGTCAAGTGAACACGGCTCGCCGGTAAATCGGCGAAAGTCAAGTTATGCCGTTGAGTGGTTTCTTACCTAAGACATAAATAGACCGTAATGAAAGCCGTTTAAAGGATTCAACCACCATTTAAGGTGATGAGGATATAAGGGCGAATATGATTCCTATGAATAAGGAAAACGTCAGACAAAAAGATATGCATTCCTAAGCGTGCCTATCTGAGTCATTTTTCTAATTTCTATCAGTAGGTATATAAAGTGATGCCAGAAATCAAAACGCAAAATTATTATTAATATGTACTTACCTACATTGTAATTTGTAGGTATTTTATAATTATGTTTACCTAAATAGTTTTGTAGAGTTACTATGGGTAGGTACCTTAATAAATAATTCTTGCACAATTGCTATAGATATTTAATTAAGTTATAATTATGAGCTGTTAGCCCATAAATTAAAATGTAGACACGCTTATCGGCCTAAGCACACTTAAGAAATGCATTCAATTGCGCAATAAATAAGGTCTAATATACAATAAGTAAATAATCGAACCAAAAAGGAAGTTAATACAATACGATTTGATTAAATCAGAATAAACGAGCCTACAAGTTTGTAAAGTTGGTCGTCAATTACTCAGCAAGTCTGGGCTCGAGAGAGGAAGACAACGAATAACGACCGAAACTTATGCGAGCTAGAGGCGTCGACTAGAGACTTGTAATTACAGCCTGCAAAATTAATGCACTGAAACTTGGATGAAATGAAACCGGAGTATGCAGTTTCGTACACCAACATTGAGTTGGTTTTTGGTAAACCGGGCGGACGGACGACTTTATCTTATAAGTTAGCGTAAATATAATCTTAATGTGAAAACCCGTATGCAATTATTATGGCAACATTTATATACAGCATTTACACGTTGAAAACGTTTGTTTTCGGCAATAAGGCATTATATATGTTGTGAAAATTAGAGGAAACGTCGTAAACGCGTAGATATGTGTCGCTATTTGTGTAACAATAAAGTATGAACTGGCTTCGAGCCAAAGATACTCGATAGGAGTTTATACGATTAGAAATAAGGAATTTCGTTTTGAATAATATAATTTTCTGATTCCACTTTTTTAAATATAGAATATAGACTATCTAGTAGGTAATTTAGTAAATATGTATAGAAATATATTTACAGAATAAAAATAAACTAACCTTTGTTGAAAAGCCTCTATCGCAGACCGTGCACTTGAACGGACGTTCTTTGGTGTGACTTCGGTAGTGGATCTCCAATGCGGAGTTGCAGGCAAAGGTTTTGTAGCAGATGGTACACGTCGTATTACCACGCACTAGACAAGGAAAAGAAAAACATTTTAATTGTTATTTTCCGGGTCACAATAAGAGCATCTCATTTAAAACATAGATAGATTACTTGTTAATCATAGCCATCATGTCCTTAAGCACCCGGTAAGGTAATATTAGAGTAAAAAGTATTAGGACAATATGTAGGGAATGGAAATGTGGACGACCGGGGCGGACGGTTATTTAAGATCCCGCTTTCGCATACCTGCGGGAGGAAAAGCAAGTCCGAGCGGGCTGAAGGGCGATCCGCCGAGAGCACCGAGCGCAGCCAGGGGCGTGGGCGGCGAGGGCAGCGGCGAGTGGTGCGGCAGGCGCGGCGGCGTCGACAGGGCCGATGGCGACGGCGAGGGCGACGGTGGCGAGGCTCGCGCACTCCGCCCGCTCTCCGAACCTGTCGCCGATGGGAGGGAAGCCGTTGTGGTGATGGTTTTTATTTCGCATTCGGACGCCGTGGCGCAGACGGAGAGCGGCGAAGTTCGACGATCCTTTATTTCAGATTCATCGTCGAACTCCCGAGTAGTAAGCTCGCGCTCTTCACGGCCGCTCTCATCGTCGGTTCCGCGGGAGTCCGCCCTTCGGTCGCCAGGAGTGGAGGGAGTTGGAAAGGTAGGAGTAGGGATGTTGCAAAATGGAGAATAGTCTGTGATATCGGAGTCATTATTACTGAATGATTGACTATCGCAAGTATCTCGGGTGCCTTGGTCAAAAGAAATATTGCAACGATCGCCCGTATGCATTCGAATGTGTTGATGTAAAATGTTTGGGTCAGTAAACTTTCTGTGACAAACTGGACATTGGTGTAACATTTGAGAGGGAGGTTTAATTCGGTGGACGCCCATGTGCGTTTTCAAATTCCCTTTTGTAGTAAAAGCTCGACCGCACAACTTGCATCGAAATGGTCGTTCACCGGTATGAGTACGATAGTGCATCTGTAGTGCACTTTTACATGAAAGAACGCGATGGCATACTATGCATTCATTAGGATCTGATACTTTATTATCAATATTATCGACTAATTGTTGCAACTTAGATGTTTCTGAAGTTTTTGTAATTTCTATCAAACTTTCCCATGAATTGTCGTTGCTACCAGGACGTGGTAGAAGAGAATTGTATATTATGGGGTCGCGAGAGAGATCTGGGTCAATTATACTGTTAGGAATATTTGGGAATGGAGTTACACTACCTGAGGAGATGCTACTTGGAGGAGAGTGGGGAAATAGTGGATAAGACGGAAAAGTACGAAGTCCCGTAGCTATTGAAATTGGTCCAGATATCGACTGATTCTTACTTGATAAATTTTCCGGTTGATCGGGGTCCGGCTTCACGTGTGGACTTTCTCGGCCGATTTGATCTTCATTGCTATATTTTGAGTCCATGCTGCAATCGTCATAGGGTGAGGTGGATGGATATCGCTCTTGTTCTGTATCTTGAACAGGCTCATTTTCTTCGGGCTCTCGTTTAGGTGATATTCGGTCAGTTTCTTCAAAACTGGAATCTCGTTGACTTTCTTCGTCTTGCGGTTCTGACTTAAACATATCTGATGTCGACCGGGAAGGACTGGGTGCAGAAGGTTTGCTTAAATCAGCAGGGGCATCTTGTTCTTCCCGCATTGCAAAAAGTGGATGTGGTGGCAGTGGTTTATCTCCAAGTGGCCGTGGAGGAAGTAGGTCATGATGCGTTGGTCTATATAATGGCAAGCTTGGCGGAAAAGGTGCAGGCGCACCTGGTGGAAACTGGAGAGGGTGTGGTGGCATTCCAGGTATAGGCCCCGGAGACAGCTGCGCTAATAGCGGAGGATGATATTTGTCTAAATGTTCTGGCACTGGGTTCGGGTTCATTTTAACATGAGGGAATTTGGCCGTGTGCCTTTGGAAATGAACTTTAAGATTTCCTTTTGTAGTGAATCTTGATCCGCATACGTTACATTTAAACGGCCTTTCTCCAGTATGTGATCGAATATGAATTTGAAGCGCCGAATCACTTCCAAACACTTTTCCACAGTATCTGCACCTGTGCTTAAAGAAAGGTTCATTTCTCCCTCCGCTTTTTCCATCATACGGTGACATTTTTCCTGACTTTCGGAAAGCCAGTTCATCAGCTAAATTATTCGCTAGAAGTCCTTGAGATGCGTTATCAAGTACCTCTTGTGCTCGCTTCTGTAGCATTTCAAGTGTGTTTGGTTCATTTAGGGACGGTGGAGGATCGTTGTTTGTGATTATTGAAGATGCTAATGATGAAGAAATGGAGCTATAGGGTGGATGAGACATCATAGGTGGAGATGAGGTCGGAGGTTTAGGAATGGATATCGGTTCCATCTTAGGCGTAATGTGCGAGTGGGTTGATGGCAAGCTTTGGCTAGTAGGAGGAGCTGGTTCAACAGGAGATGGCTCCCGTGGCGGACGAGGCGGCGACGGTGAGCGAACTGGCGTCGATGGAGCGGTCGGTTCTTGTTCACAAGGTGGTGGACTTGGCTGCTGATCATCTTTTCTTCTAGTTAATGATAACTGATTTTGTAATTGTCTTATTAACTGGAGTTGAAAAACTTGTTGATGTTGCAGGGTAAATAACGTACTTTGTAATACTGCTAGCTCATGTAAAGCAGCCTCATTGTTTGCATTATTGGCCATAGCTGTAGCCGCAAACTGTGCAACTGCAACTTTAGTATTTTGTAATGCTTCTAGCGTTACATGACCAGCCACCGAGAAGGGTAATCCAACTGGTGGAACATCAGCTTCAGGTACTTCAGCCTCTCCGTCTTCGAGGCTATTATTGTTTTCTGCATCTTGACGATGCCTTCTTACTTGTTCTAGTCTTTTGTTAGGACTATCCATTTCTTCGTCCCCTGATACAACCATATCTTCGGGATCCGAGTGCATTCTTTCTTCACCCATCTGAATTGCTTTTTCATCGCAAAGTCTCTTATGGTATAAGAAATCGTTAAAGTTATCAAACTGTTCCTGACATCGCGGACACATATGCGTCTCTGGACGGTCTCTGCCATCTTCCGGTAGAACATTATTTATCTCTTCTTCAGAACACGACCCCGAACTTTCACCTAAAACAAAAAGAAATCGTTATTGTTGCGATTCCGACGAATATCTATTTTAGGTTACATATGAAAATGTGCAACTGTAATATTATAAAGTTCTATTCATGAATGATAGAACCTACGTATTTGATGTCGTTTTCTTTATCTTTACAATTAATGTTAATGAAGTTCCATTTATTTTAGAAACAGAAACGTGGAAAATAGTATAATTTATATATATATAAATTCGATATCGTAAGTTTTCTATCAAGTGAATTCATATCATGGTATGAAAATTTTTATAAAAAAATATCACACTAATGTACAGTTATTATGATAATCATAATTATTTACATAAGGTATTAGGAATTTAAAAACATACCAAACGTAAGTATACTGTACTTTTTTAATGTATAAATATCCAGAATTTTTATAACGACGTGGTAAAATTTGGCAATCAATTTATCATTATAAAGTGAGTAGTTATAAAATTGCCTACTAGACGATAACAATACTTGTATAACTAGTAAATTAAAGGGCTAAAAATAGAAACGATTAGAAATATTTATTGTCCTACTATGGCGACTATTTATAATTATATATTTATTCAATGAAAGAAAGGTCATAAGGGAATATTGTCAGTCATGATGTGTTGAATATAGGCCTTTACATTACCGTCCTTATTAACGAGACCATACTGTTTACGCTCGACATAACTCTACTAATTTAGAATAACCATTTACAGTCCAAACTAGAACTTAATATGCAAAAACTATCTGGGCACACAGTATTATGTAAATAACTCGAAGGCAAGGCGATGATGTAAAACATTCTGGTGCTGTTTTTTAATTCGAATATGTATTACAAACCCAAGTATATCTAACTAATTATATGTTTTTGCATATTATAACAAAATACACGATGATGACGCACATGAAAGTAGTAGATACCTACTTCAGGTACATGTACAAAATAATTATATTAATTGGAACAGCTAGAAACGATAACGACCTTACATGTAATAAAATTATAAAATGTATAGTGAAGACATATATTTGCGTAATTTATATTGAAATCTAGGCTCTTTTTCTTAGTAAGTACTTCAATTTATACGTTACGCACTTTGCTCAAGCCTCAAAGAGGTAGCTTATTACTATTCTGACTTTTAATCTTTAGTTTTAATTAAAAAAAATGATTTCCGTAAGTCGTTGTATAATCTTTATTTTTGTTAAAACTACATTAAAATAAACTCAAACTACATTAAAATAAACTCTAGATTAGATAGAGCAAAAATTGTCACATCTTTTATATTTATTGACGACTAGCTGCTTCGCGCGGTTTCACCCCCGTGGGCCGTGGCTCCACTCCTGTTGGTCATAGCGTGATAGCCTATAATATACAGCCTTCCTCGATAAATGAGCAATCTAACACCGAAAGAATTTTTCAAATCGGACCAGTAGTTTCCGAGATTAGTGCGATCAAACAAACAACCAAACAAACAAACTCTTCAGTTTTATAATATTAGTAGGTATAGATTGAAAAGTATAGGTGATGTGATATGACCTTAGATTACAAGTTATGACTTTATTTCAATTTCAGAATAAGAGAGCCCCTTAGAATGAAAGGCTTGTTTCTACGTTTTTAATTTTTTACAACAAGGCGGCGCGTTGCCTTCATCTATAATTAATAAGATAGTTTTATAGTACCTATATAATAATACTAAACTGCTTATAAAGGAAATAAAAATAGATACGTCTAAAACTATTCAATTGGAATCATGAGATTACCTCAAACATAATTATAAATTATGTAACGAATTTGTATGATCACTATATTAATTGAATGACGAAGTTTTTCTTTTATGTAAGAATCTTTAAAATTTACTGTGTTAAGCCTTGCAAGTTTTGAATACAAAATAAATAAATATCAATACTTTATATTAATTTCGCATAGGTGTAAGTAGGTATAACGCTTCATAATTTTCTTCATAATTTTTGTCATTTTTTTTATTCAGTACATTTGTCGGTAGGCAGACTTCTACTAATCATCAATAATTGATAATCACTCAATGTTATATTGTAGAGCTTATTATCGAAAATTAAATTCTTAATTTATTTAAATTTCTCAATTCAAAACATTTTTCTATTTATAAATTTAAATTCTAAACCATAGCCAAGAATCAAGAAAAATCTTTCAGTAATTTTAAGTTTAGGCCCTATATTTACGGGACGTTATCGCTAGCAAATTACTTTTTTGGTATTAATTGCAGAGGTGCTTATGTGAGTATAGTTTTACCAAATAGGATTATTTGGTAAAACTATATAATTCACTTATTAGATAATGAACATATACATAGTCAATAATATTATAATAGTAGATAAATATTAATTGACTCGCAGTTTATCTGTATCTAATATAGCAGAAAGCCAAAAAAAAAAAAAACATTAAAAGTTAAAAAAAGTCAGTAAAGCGCGAAGTATTCGAACTTTTTTTTCCAAATTTAAACATACTTTATTTATTGTACCTACCAGCTACCTAATTAATTCAGTATGCTAAATTTTAGTAGCGTAGCGTTTTTGAAATAATGTTATTTTACGAAATACAAAGAATACCTAATAGGTCCTATTGTCTTTATGGTTGATAATTTATAATCAAGAACAAAAATATATTTTAATGCATGAAAAACTTTAATATTCTTACTTATTTAATATCTGACCACTTATATGAAAGATATCATATTATATTTTTGTCACAATTTATCCCGTTGCAAAAGTTATTATTTCAAAATCAAATCCTAGGTATACACTATACATGTGGTAATATTATAGATGTATGGATTTATTCTATTATGTTTGAATTTATGATTATCTTTGACTGGCTAATATTGTGTTGTAACAAGTTGTTACGGAAGTGAATGTAAAGTGAACGTTTATGTTTTGTATAGGCACGTGTAACTATGATTTTCATAACCCATTTTTTTTAAGTTAAATTATTCTCATTTCTCACCATATTTTTATTTCCATACATAGATACACTGATCTTTTATAAGCAGAATATATCTACTAGGATAATATTATGTGATCTATACGCTATTCATTGAAATATTTTAATAGGATATTTATATATTTGGACAGTTCTAAATGGTTGGTAACAGCTTCTTGACAAAAATAGGCTGTAGAGAAATTAATAAATATAAAATTGTTCTATTGTATAGGTAATGCACATTGTAAACGAGATAATCTTTATTAGACTTTGAACGTTTTAATGTTCTAACGGATTATATAAATGTAAAAAAATGGAATATATCCCTGTTATCGACTCTATGTTAAATCACGGTGCATTAAATTGAGCTTTAATCTTATGTCATTAATACTGTATCGATAAACTGTAAGTAATAGTGTTTTTATATGTATTCCGAATGTGTACACTGTAGGTACCTACACATATTATTAATAGATTTTAAATTCAGAAGGATTTATAATAACGAAGGGAGCAGATAACACACCATTTTAGAATATCTAGGTACCTACTTTTATAAATGTACGGCATATTATTTGTTTTTTAATAATAATTTATTATTTAAGTATATTTGTTAAAACCCATTTCAGACACCAGCTCCTCCTTTTGTATGCATGTAGATTTTATGTGACTGGGAATTGTGAGGAGAAATAAATAAATGATTTGATTTGATTGATTTGATATGTGTGTTTTATTCATATAGGTACCTTATCTATAAATTAATACAAAAACAAATAACTCCGTGAAAGTACTACCCTCTTTTACTATATTTAAAAGACAAACCTTTAGGTATCTATATATCAATCGTAAAATAATATCTATGTAGGTTATATTATATACAGGATATCAAACGACTGCATTATATTTTCTATAGGAACCTTATCGTTCAGATTGTTTACACTAATATTTTCCATTTTCCATTTCTGATTGAAGTTAGGGAAACAAATTCATGTTAGTTATCATTTATATGAGTCCCTTAACAATAGACAGTATATATTGGGGTCAAATTAGCTTTACAATAGAATACACAAACAATGAAAAAAATAAATGAGATTCAAATAATAATGTTTAATTAATATTGTTTAAATTACCCAACCGTTTGAACTGATGACTTGACACGAATGATAATAAGCGATATTCTAGAATTTGGTATCTTATTTTGAAGAATAGTGTGGTCATTGTAATTAATATTAACTATAACTATGTAGGTATATGAAATTCAATGTGACGGTGATCTATTCGACCTTTGTTTGGGAGCATCACTAATCATCCATTGTTACGATTCAAATATAGATACCTATATTATATATAACTTTGTATTCTAATTGAAAATTACAACATTTTTAATCAAAATTTATTATTTATAATACCTAATGTACCTATACCTTAACACAATTAGTACAACAATTGGTAATTACTAATTATCAAATTATCCTAGCACTTTACTGGCTTCAAGTGCATAGGTAATTTCTGATATTTAAAACATAAGGATTAAATACCTATTGCTGTCGGCATTTAATGTAATTATATAATAAACCATTTGTTTTGTTTAAAAACACACGAATTATGACCAAATTACTAACACACTAATATTTAATAAGAATTTGACTCTATCAAGAGCTTTTTTAATGTATCGTTCGATTTCTTGATTGTCTTCTCCGTTATCATATTCGAATATAGAAAATTTATTTAACTTAAGATACCACAAGTACTCAATATCAGGTTATTAAAATATTTAATGCGTAAACGCATAAATTTGCTTATCGTATAGATTTTTCAACTTTCACCAAAGAGTTTTTAATGTCCATTTGATGTCCGCATCATAATTATTATATTAGAAAGTAAAGTTATCTGAAGGCATAGATTTTACGCAGGCCCTTATATTTTATCGATAGCGTTTGTAAATGTTTACATTGAAAAGCGAGCGAAAAGTGAGCACCGACACAAAACATCATAATAATCCGGGATAATCTTGCGGTAAGGGCTTAAATGTCTCATTTGTATCGAGATACCGGTGTGGTTAATAGTTAGTTTGTAAGAAGGAGGATTAGTGGTGTCTGTTTATCGCAATTTGGGTGTAAGCTTTGCGGCCAGCGCGGCGACTCAAAGCGCTGGCTTGCGACAGCGACGTGCGCCTTACTGGGAAGTGCAAAAAACGTTTTGCATTAAAAATAAATAATGCCGCTCGACAATATCCACTATACCTATTGACAAAAAATAATATGCCCATATATTCATGTGTCTTTATCGTCCAGAAGCTATTTAAATCGGTTTCAATCAAAGCCACTTTTTCAGTTGATGTTTAACTATAAGCTAAAATTAGGATTTCCTGTTTATTTGAATAGTGATCTATCATAGATTCGGTTCATGATGTGTTGATTATATACCTACTCGATAAATATTATAGCCGTTTGAATATATAAAACTATATAATTTGAAACACGATGGTAATTAATCCACTTACAGAAAGTCTATAATTTATACATTAAGTGTAATTATTATTCATCATTCAAGGTAAATGGACGCAATATACATAAGTATCAATATTTCATTTTAGTAAATACGGATTAGAACCTGATCGCTTAGTAGCTTTTTCAATTTATATTGGAGCCATCAAATTCGTTATCAAATATTTCTTCGAGAATATACCTAGTTATGCAGCTTGTTTCAATCATTGGAAGATAAAAAGCTCACTAAATTTTTTATAGAACAGCAATAAAGAAGTGTAGCGGCACATATATAAAAATTTGACGGCCTGTCATTCGACTAATATACAGCCACTTAAGGCTTTTATCAAAACGTGATACTTTTTCGGGGTTATGACACTCAAATGTAAACTTTCCGCAGAACTTCTAACGTTTTATTTTTGATTGGTTTTTGTCCAAGAAGACTCGTTTAATTCCATTATTACAAAATCTTGAGTAAATATTGCTTCTTTGTTGTATTATTTTATTATGGCATATGTTTGACATTAATGATGTATGATAAGATTTAAGATTTTATAAAATACTTATGTTTGAATAAAATTCTACGAAGATTTGAAAAATGTTAAAGCTTACAAATGCTTTTGCGCATAATATAGTTTCAACAAGAGTGTGGTGAAACCACAAAGAAAAGCAATTTATTCATAAGTGTGCATTTAGTTACTTTTATGAGTAACATACAAAAGGCTTTTATAAACTTTTTTGAATAGCTACAGTGGGTACCTACTGTTCTTTATGAAGAGCGTATTTGTTTTAATTTCATTGGAGAGAAAAATACATCGTTTTAATATGAATTTAAGTGCTACCAAAATGGCTCATATTAAATCAACTAAGAAAATAAAAGGGTAAGATTTTATTTTCAGTTAAAATTGTTTTGAATGCAAATTTTGCCGTAATACTTTTTGGTCGGGAAAAGGTAGAGCCAAAATGGTAGAGCGTTTAAGTTAAAATGAAATATTGACTGCTTATGATAAAATAAAAGCGAATTAATTCATATTAAAAAATGAAGAAAGCTCGTACATACATCAGTAGCCGCCTAACGCTAAATATCAGAAATAACCGGGTTCAACAATTCACTACACTGTTTACTCACCACGCAGAGGCCGAATTTTTTTGCGCACTTTTTGATGAATGCCAAATTTTATCGTCGCTAACTGAATCATTTTAATAAATAAATGACAAACGAAACTTTCAAAAACCGAAAAGCGGTAACACGATTTATGCTCCCGAAGGAGACTTCACAGTCCTTCAGTCGGGTGATGTTTGGGTGTCGATAGTGAAGAAGTAAGTACCGATGGAGACGCGGCGGACGCAGGCGGGCTTCACGCGCGGCATGTTGAGAGGCGCTGGCTGGCGGCTCACGGCCAGCGCATGGCAGGGAGCGCTCGCCCCGGACACAGTTCACTTCGCGGCCGCGGACGGGCTCGGCGGCGTGCGGACTCGGAGTGCGGTGCGGACGGTCAGAGGAGCGCACCTCTCGCCATCTGACGCGGGACTGAGCGCGAGGCGGCGGGCGGCGGGCGGCCGCGCGCGCGCGCACCAGGTATACGGTTATGACAGGGAGGCGGGGCCGCGCCCGGCTCATAAATCAAACTTCGCCCATTCGCACGCGTTCCGAGCTCTCCCTCCTCCATATTCAATATTCAGGGCGGGGCATATTTCATAATCATAACGCCTCATATTCATAAGTGACATGTGGCCGCGGCCGCGGGCTCCAGACGCGGGTGGGCGGTGTTGACGCCCGCTAGATGGCGACCGACGTTCGCCCCGCGAAGCCTCCCACATTCGCTAATTGAAGCTACACTTTGTAAGTTATAATCCTTTGTTTGTGAATTAGTACATTTGTTTTCATTGGCAACATAGGTGCAATGTAGTATGTGATCCAGTACTAGCGTAATAATGTTATCATGTTTTGTCAGCGTTATTTAATGAAGGGTTTCTTTGATTTATTTTAAATGTTTCCTTGAATTATGTTTAAAAAAAATATAGATTAAAAATATAAATACTCTAAGTTTTACAGCACACATTATCTAATAAAAACTTATAAATTAATTGTGCTGTATCTATTTAGAAAAATATCATTATTTTTTGTTATCGAATAATATACAAATATTATTTGCAATAATGTTAGGTACCTACCTACCAATTTATTAATTTCACTCACACATAAAATATCTTAGTCCAGTCCAGATAATATTTTGAATGATAGATGGATACATTCTTTACAACTTTAAGCTCATTTAGATATTTATTTCTAATTTTCAAACTCTACCTAACTACATAGAGTTCTAATTATAGAATGAATACCTGAAAGAAATTAATTTCGCTTATAATAATTTAACTATGATTCATAATTAGTTCTTTACTTTTTATTAGCCATATCAAAATCGAAAATCTATCCAATTAAAATAGTAAAAATGAAAAGCGAACATTTCACTGAGTCATGAGCAACGACAGCTGTGTCGAATACTACAATGACAACTAACTAGATTCTGGCTAAATCGACATCGATTTTAATTTTTGAAACTGCGACTTATCAAAAAGCGGATGCCGGGAGCCATGTCAATCGCTTTGTGTTCTTTAAATTAAACAGATATAGGTACGTACGGTAGTCCCGGGGCGGGCCGAATCCAATATTAATGTGATAGAAGCAATTTAGACGAATCTGCCAGTCATCGGGTCGAGACGTGTGACTCGCTACCGCTTTATAATTGGCCCTATTAAAAACTTTTGCCTCCCATTTAAACTTATAACATTACTTGATGACATTTATAATTTGTAGGTACATATTATATTGTTCGTGTCAGCGCTTTCTGGAGTTTGAAATGTAAATAAAGGGGGGGGGGGGTACAAATTATTTATTGATAGTGGGATTAGATAAAAGTTCATTAGCATATTATTGAGATGGATAAATTATTCCAATAGGTACCTACTAGGATACTTTTATGCACTATTCAGCAATAGATTCATGCAAAACAAACATGTAGAGCTATCAATAAATAGACTTCATAATATCTTGTTTGTTTAGGAGTTAAATGTCAACAAAAATCTTTAATTAGTATTGAGAACAATCTCCTCATCTCCATTTTTTAATAAATGTATTTTAATGGTTATAACGTGTATTTATTTAAACAAGGCACAAAATATAAATTAAATATTTACTTCAAAATAGTTTATTTTTAAACGAACTCTAAATTTCATTTAGGTACTTGATTACAACGGCCTGCTTCTTTTTATTGATAAATTCTGTTGAGTTAGTAAGACGACATTGTGTATGCTATCTGATAAAATCAATTAAATAAAGTTTTAATTAACGATCAACATCAACTGACTTTTTATATCTGTCTGTTTGTATTGAATATTCATCGCTTCGGCTCGGGACTTTAATGTGGCGATGTGAATATACCTGTAGTTAGTGTACTTTTTAGTGCATTTATTGCCTGCTACAAATGTTATGTATACATTTATGTGAAGCGTAGTATGTGGTGGTGCATGAAATTGAATATATCGAGCCCTAGAAATATTTCAGCACCTGACAAATTTTAGATTATTTTATTAGTTTTCAATAATAATTAACATTGAATTGTATTTACCTAAGTCGATATCAATTGTCTAAGATATTGATTTGGTTTACAAATATGTAAAACAATTCGGTCTTCAAATAAATAATTTACAGAAATAATTCTCAGTGAATACGTAGGTACCTACGTATAGGTACCTAAGTTAGTTATTAGGTACCAAACCTTCTCTACAAAATTGATATACACAATTTTCGATTTCTTTCATTAAAGAAAACTATTAAACTGGTCTTGTTCATTGCAAGCTATTAATTTGACTTACATTTGTAATTAGTGTGAGCTGTTGTTGTTTTTAACCTCAGTTGACTAAATAATTCCTGTTTATGATGACACCTAATCCCCTATGAATTAATGCGAGTTCTGTGAACGGTAAAGGTGTTATTTCAGATCCATCAGTGCGGCTGTTAAACAGAAATAGCCGTAACACAAGTCGCATTCGATTTAAATACACAAATTTTTGAAAACGTATGTTTATTTAAGCTAAAGCATGTGCCCTGTAGGTACTGTTCGTCGGTAGAGCATTCGTCATGCGATTAATGCTAACTCTATTTATGATGTTTTTCACGTTGAGTTAGGAATTATGATGAATATTTTTTGACAATATTATGGAAATCTTTATATTTGCTCTACCTACAACGAAATCTCTAAAGTGTATATAAAGTGTGAATACAGGAATTTCCTTATCTACGTAGCAAAGTGACTATAATCCAAATTGATTTAGGTATAGATATGTTTTGTAGAAATATTTCACATGTTTTGGTGACCAAGACGCGGACGGCTCTACATTTAAATTTCAAGAAGCGCAGAAATTTTAAGTTACTAATGTATGTACAAATGATTAGATTAGATGGTTATGTTTTTAGCACCTGTAGGTACCTGCCTACCTAATAGTTCTCGAAACTGTTACTTTTTAAAACCGTTACAGTAAAAACTCTAGTACCTAATTATTGCTTAGTATTGAATGTTTAGCTAGATTATCCTTCAAAATTTCAAATACCTACAATAACAATACGCGCGTCCTAACATCAGTGGTATAAACGGTCGGCGAGCTGGTGGCATGAGGCGGCCGGGCGTTGCGGACGCGTTCATAAATTTGAATATGGAAGTGAGTTCTAATGGCGTCGCTGTTTATTTTTACTGCACCCCCAAAGCTGTACGACCGAATGCGACGCCGAATTTATTTCCATGCATTTTAATATCTCCCTCTGAAAAGCTATCGCCATTTTCACGCGGTTTACGTTACATTCCTACACGGCCATAAACCGTAGATGATACATTGTGCGATGAAGCCGTATGTCGATCGAGTAGAATTACGCGGGCAGAAGGAACGCATATTGAAGCGGTAATAAGTGGGTGAGCGCTTGCGGCGTTCGCGTTTCATGTGATGTTATGAAGTGATTTTTGCAGTGGAATTCAGAGGCTGGAGTTGTCAAAATTAAGTTATTACATTTGGACAGTGATTGACGGGCAGTCGTGCGGGTATCCGGTGAGCGGATCGTGCACGAAGCCGCAATTCGCGTTGCGTCTCGTTCGCCGACCTGCGTCGCTCGCTGCTCTAGCGGGCTTCCCTCCGCATTGACATAGCTTAACGCCTTGTTACTGTTTACTCGCCTCGACCTCTAAAGGGTTATTGTCACCGCTTTCGCGACTACGTTTTTTTGTAGTATTGTCATTGTTGTTATCACATGTTCTTTGATAGATATTTCCTTTTTCCATTGTTTTAGTGTAGGTATTCAGAATGTTTAAAATATTTATATAAATTGATCAATAATAAAAATATTCTATTAGATTATAATCAGCTCAGTACTTATCTAAAATATTACCTACTTAATTAAAGTAGTGTTTTGTGATCAATTTTTATTTATTTTCGTAGGTCTGAGAAGTAAGTAAGAGGTCTAATTCGAATGTGAACTTCTAGTTCAGCATTTGGGTCAATGAAAACAACTATAATTAAATTTTCTTATTTATAATAGTGAAATTTTAAATTTTAATATTAGTAACTATGTATTAATTTTACGTATGTATCCTCACACAGTATAAATGCAAAATATGTACTTACAACTATTAATTCATTTTTGAATTAATCGCCAAGTATGCCATATTCACACTTAAAATTTTCACAGAAAAATAATACACCAACTGTATATTATGATAAAAGCAAATGGTCGCGGTAAAATGTCTCCAGTTAACTTAGCTCATGAAATATAAAAGTGGCCAGGGGCACTCAACGGCCGGACGCTCATATTTTGTTATTTTGTTTATATCAAAAGTAGGGTAGACTGGGTACGATTGAAACAAAGGACGGTTGAAACAACACGAATATCTCGCAAACCGTTGGTGGGGGGGTTAGGGGTCCAAGGGGAAAATGAAGCGCACAACTATTCTAAATACGAACCACAATGTTGCGTCGATCTCCGTGCGCTTCAGCTGATTTTATAAGACCCTATTGTGTTTTTATGACCAAAAGTAAGTATTTTTGCTTGAAGATTTTTCCAATTATTGGCGTATCTATTTTAGTCACAGTATTAAGTGTGCGTTTTTGTTTGAAGTGAATCTTGTGGAATATGACATTGTGACTAGTTTTTGTGTATCATTGTTGTTACAATTACTATAACTGTATTTTACCTAAAGTAGGAGTTGGGGACGGTTGAAACATTTTTTTTGGGTACGGTTGAAACATTGTTTTAATTATTTTTTGTATTTTTAAATGCCGATAGTACGTGTAAGAGAGATTTCGGGAAGATAAATAGAC
The DNA here is from genome assembly GCF_905220415.1 of Colias croceus. Lineage (NCBI taxonomy): Eukaryota > Metazoa > Arthropoda > Insecta > Lepidoptera > Pieridae > Colias > Colias croceus. The sequence goes on along the minus strand of NC_059539.1, from coordinate 7,135,440 downwards.
TTATCAAAGTACAAAGACTCATATGAGGAAGTGAAAACCGGAGATCATTGCGAAAAGTGGCAGAGAAGCACAATTATTCGCTTCTAAGGTAAATTCTAATGCGAGATGACTCTGGCGAGCAAGAAAATAAAAAAATGGGATATAATAGAGGATATAACAATAGAAGGTACAATAATAGAGGCTGAAAACTTAGGAAATCTACTATTTACACTGACACACAAGATAAGGAAGAGATAAGAAAAAAGCAAGAATTAATATTGAAACGAACTAGAGCTAAGCAAGTGAAGAAGCGATCGGATAGAGGAAAAAGAAAGAAATTTGATAGAGGAAAATGTAAAAGTAACACCGAAGAAGCAAAAAATAAATAAAATACAAGAAGAGATATAATCAGAAGATGAGGAATAGTTACTTATGTCTTGTTTCTATGTAACCATATTTAGAGAGCAGACCTTATTGTAAAAGAGTTACTTAATTATTGTTAGATTTAAAATAAACAATCAATAAAACATATTTTAATGCTATATTTTGTATTATTCGCATATTTTTCAACTGACCCCAATCACTGTTTCAACCGCCCCTGGTATGGGGACGGTTGAAACAAATCGGATTTATTTTTTTAATTTGATCTATTTTAAAAAATAATACACATGGAACTAAAATCATAGCGCCTATTAGTAGACAGATACATGCTCTTTTATTTAATGTATATTTTTCATCGCTCGGGTTATAAACAGCAAAGTTATGGTCGTTTTAAGTGAAATTGTTTCAACCGTACCCAGTCTACCCTAATGGTTCTGCGGCAAATAATGCCCTGGACACTTTCATACGTTTTTTTCCTTTTCACTCTCTATTATTTTCACTTAGGGAACTTTATGACTTTGCATTGACAGGTTTGTTCATTTATAAAGTATTTCTAGAGTGTTTTTATGCACTTGAGAATAATTGATATAGATAGACTGTTTTCACCGTTTTAATTTAAAAGATATAATAAATGTAAAGTAATGGTAACTACATTGAAACGACACAGGTATCTTTTTTAGTATTGAAATGTATTGTTGATCTGAATAAGGCGACACTTCTACTCCATAATTAAATTTAAAATAAAACAAGAAAAGTTAACAATATACGATAGTAGTATATTTCCTTTTTTGTAACATGGCAGTATACGCTACTACATTGACATCGTAGCATAAATTTAGCTACCATAGCGAACATATTTATGCTATCATAAACAAGAAATACTAGACATCTTCACTACCTATAACGTTGGAAAACGCTAGAGCTCGTTGTATTCGAGCGACTTCGGGCGATAGTGGCGGTATTTCGCTTTAAAGTGTTGGTAATAGAGGTGAAGTCGGTGTATCTCGGAGTGCAACAGCTACAACGATGGCAGCGCTCAGGGCCAGCAGAACCGTAGCGTTGTAATGGCAGCGTGCTGCGTGTCGCACGAAGTGTGGCTTGTGCTGCCGGCTCAAGAGGTCAGTTCGGCGCGGCAGCGGGGCGCGCGACGGCCGCGGCGACGGCGCTCTTCCGGGGTAGGCACTATCTCGGTGCGGCGGCGTGGGGCGCGCCACCCCCTCGTAAATAACGCGCGCTGGCGAGCCGGCGAAGCGCCCGTGCCAGATTCTCCAGCTAGAAACAGTTAAACGCTCATAATTTCGTGCTGGTTAAGCTTATCTTTGTCTCGTACACGAAATTTCCCTTTGCGACCCCTTCGCGCGTTTTCGTGGACATATTTTATTTGTTGCAGAGGAACGTACCGCCGCGTCCAGGGCCAAAGTTATAATTGTTGTCCGACATACCTACGGTTGCAGCTTCTGCATAAAGTTACTCGACGTTGGCATTGTTTGAATAACTCCATCTGGTTAATGTTTCAAGTTTCAACTTAACCATTCAAACGAATTTTAATAAGATTTTGGAAGTTCAGGAATTAGTAGTTCGATGTTAATTCAATATGAATAACCGAAAACGATTTTTATGTGGGTACATATATCTAGATATTAAAGGGTTGAAACGAGTCTTTTGCTTTCTTCTAGGTGAATACTTGAATAGAAAAGTGAAAATACTTATACCTACCAACAATTGAAGATGTTTAGATAAGGCCACGAAGTTACAAAGTTTTGTCACTTATACACGGCGAACTTGTGTATAAGCCGTAGACGCAACTTTTCATGTAGATATACTGGAAAGGCATCGGAGTGGCATGCGATAGTGGCGCGGGCGGTGGGGGGTGGGGAGGGGTGTTAAGTCGGTATCATCCCGCCTTATCGCGGCGCGGTGGTTTCATAATAATTTTAATACGCGAGACGGGTTCCGCATACTTTTAAGCGATTCTCGCCTTCCAAGGATTCGAGTTGTCACCCCTTCTTCAATCTCCGCTTTCCTTTCGGAAAATACCCTCGAGGCTTTAGATTTATTTTGACGTTTTATATAGTTCCTGTTCAGCGGGAAAGGGAACTGTGGCTTTGCGATTTACCTACACAAATTCACATCTTTCGCTTTGGTTTCGATAAGGCCAGCTGAGGGATTCATATCAATCGCGTGTTCAATATATAAATGCAAGACCCTTTTATTTGGTTTAGAAAAAAGTCAATCTATATCGCGTTTATAGCAATCAACCATTCCCTAATGAATAATACGAGATCGGGCAATCCGCTAAAATGGATATAATAAATGACAGCCGTAATAGAGGTACTTGAGTGGAACATTAATAGAGAGGCAGGTAGGGTATGAAGGAGGTGGGAGGGGGAGGCTAACGAGCGTTTTTATCCAGGGCGGGAGGATGATGGATGAAGCCACTTCCGACCGCGATGTCGGCCGTCCGTGTTTATCAACATTAATATCAACGTCCTGTTGGAAATATTAAATAGGGCAGTTTTAGCATTCTAGGTTCTCGTCCGGATCACCTGTTTTTTATTCATTAATACTATTCTTTGACTAGTATAAAATTATTATGGAATGTTTATACACGCGATTCATTTTGCTATAAGTTATAGTGTGTTCAGGGTAGATGTACCTAGCTACTGTAAGTCAATTATAACATTCTTTAATGAAGTTATTTCAACGACGACATTTTATTGTTATGCTGTAGTCGGACAGTAAAATATTTTGCAGAACATAATGAAAATGTTCGAAAAGTTAAATTGCTATGCTTCGACAATAGCGATAACAAAATATCTAGTGTTGCAGGGCTACCTAATTATCCCAATAAAATAACTCTAATGATGACCGACAATCCGCTCGTCTATCATTATTCATTACCATGGCTGGGGTTGATCCCTATTCGCTATTTGATATTTATATCGACATTAGATATTTCACTCAATATGGAATCACTCAAAATATGAAGTCCTGTTTCTACTTTATTAAATTATTTTGGCTTTACTTTTGCACTGAGTAAACAATTTTAAGTATTAAATTAGGATCCTAAGTGTTCAAATAAAAAAGTGCTCGCAAAATTAAATCATTTAGATTTTAGGTTTTAAATAGCAATAGACATCGTATCGGCAACCAAGTCATAATAAAAAAGAAACACATTAAGCGTAGGTAATCAATACTTAAGAATAATCGGATATTTTAACTCTAATACGCAAATTTATTTGTGACTCTATCTCTACATAGAAAATGACGTAGGTACAAAATGTTAAAATCTATCACTGGACACGAGCCTCTCTCTTTCTATACATACTTAGTTATTCTTAACTAGAAACATTCTCAGTCTGGTAAGAATTGATGAAGTACGATATAAATTTATATACCGAGAATAGTCATATTAATAACATTACCGTCTAAGCCGATTCATATTACAATATATATTATAGCCTTACAAGTGCCTCTTTCCACTGCGGTGTATACTATTTATGGTAAGCCATCGCTAATATTATAAAATATATTCAATTACTTTTTAAATCGAAGTAAGAAATGGTGAAATATACAATGAAAATATTCAAATCACCTCATGCAAATAAGTACACGCTCACGACTAAAAGGAGTAAGTACTACATTTAAGTCGATGCGTGGAGTACCAGCGCCATAACTAATTACGGTTTAAATCAAACTCCTAATCGGCAATACGATCTGTAATGTATTCACTTAGAGGCGACTATTGCTTGCAATCTTGACGTAAGTTATAACAAACTTCGTTGGCGTCCGTCGCTAAATACTAACTGCTTAATTGAATTTATATCCACGTTCTCAAATGAATATGAGTGGAACGCTCTCTGTTTTATATTAATGATGGTGTATTAAGTATTCATTGTGCCTCCGTCGAACGGTGAGAACCTCGTAACATAAATTTTGCGTATTATTTACGTTGACAAGCGTTGCGTTATGAAATTATAATAACGTGATTGATATGCTGGGAGGCGCTCGTTCGCGACTCGAAGACGTGGTCATCGCAGTCCGCACGTTGACTTTCCTTGTAAACACGATGCGTAAAGTGTACGTACTGCCACGGTTCCCATGGACTAAGTGGCACATTGTAACTTTGAAGGACCTAGAAACACGCTCATAATATAACTTGCATACCATGAGTTATTGCTGTAGATCGTATCTTTATATGCATCGTTCTGCGTTCAACATACAAAATACAAATCTGATGTTCCAATAACCATAAATAATTAATTTGAAATTAGCATTGCATTTTGCAATTACGGGAAACAGGCTGTTAATCAGTGTGTCCAATAGATTAATATTAAAAACACATCAATTATTTAGAGAGCTCAGTCAGGATAATAACGTCTCTATAGATATAAAAATAGAAGTGTATGGAGTTTTTTTCATACGGATTATATGCAGTACACATTAGAATAATGAAGCAAAAGTTAAAGTCATCAGATGTGCTAGTTTTGAACAGATTCGCGCGAGTCGAAATAAAGCGAGCCAATCAATATTAACACGCCGCAAACAGCGTAAATTGTTGCCTAATGCCATACACGCACACAACCGATACGTCCGTGAAATGAGACACGATAGATAGCCAGGGTGTTCTTGTTTAGGAATATAATACATTTATTTTGCAAAACGCCTCATAGCTTAAAATATAGGTAAGGATAAAACGTATAAATGAGAGAGATGTAAATTGTAAGAGCACGAACTTTAGATTGGTATTACAATTTAGTGTTAATGAGTGCGCTCACTCAAAGATAAGTAGAGCAGCCATTGCAAGCAAAAATAAATTAAAAATATGTTTTTTTTTTAATCTTGATTAGAAAAGTATGCAACATACTGTATGTGTCACATTATTACATTTACACAAGAAGCTCACATAGACAAGTGAATCGTTTCTATGTGGACGCACGCACACTAGCCCCTACGCCCGGCCTGTAATAACTCGGAACCACAATAAATCAATGTGATTAATGTCATTAAGCACTGTGTGCCGGCCTCTCTATATTCCGTCAATATGCACTGTTTTACGACATGCCGCGCCACGATAATTAGTCAGCTTTGTTAGGACCATCCATGAATGCTATTACATAAAAATTAGATTGATCAACTAATTATATCAACTTGCTACACCGGATTTATCAAATTACTTTCTTTCTTTTCTTTCAGTTATCACTGTAGGTACATTATACGCACAAGATATAGGTAAGAAAAACAGGCATCTATTTTAAATTTATAAAATTTTATTTTTCAAAACTGGAGCACGAAACATAAATATAGCAATAATTAAATACCGTAAATGTGACACCTTGGAAGATCAAAGGCACTACAGAACATTCATAAACACTACGCCCACGCTCAAACTAATTTCTGAATTCGCAGCCGGTACGTTAAGATTGACAACGTTGACCAGTTATTGGTCAGAATCGAGAGTCGCATGTTTATCATACGTCTCTTTGATTGATGGCTCGTAATTACAACGATTAGAACTCGCAAATCATGAGAACATCGGGGACAGGCTGACTCAGTTGACGTTCTTATCATCGCTTTTGATCTGGATTGTTGGATCGCGGTTGTGTTCTGGAACAACCGGCCAGTTTCATACTTTATTTCATCTCTCGTTCACAGTGAATGCTTCATGCACGAGGCGTAGTTACAACGTTACCAATGTATTGAGTATCGATTCCGTGGCCCATTTAGATCGCTGATACGTACCAGCTTGACGGACAGGACCGGCGCGTCAACTATGTTCATGTTAAAGGAATGTTTAGATCTATTGAATTTATGTGCAATTGTATATTATGTACAAGTTAAAGGGTGTTAATGAAAAGAAGAATTATAAAAACCTGTACTAACTTATTATACCTACTAATCTCTTATCCTCAAGGTTAAGGAGTTTATTTGTCAATTCAAGTTTGTAAACATACCTTATCAATTTGCATTTCAACTATAATAAGATATTCAGTAGTTTCATGGTACGCTTGTGTTACACTTAGCTTAGAATAACTCCTAATTAAAAATGAAGTAGTCTATAAACGGATTCCACATATGAATTAGTATAGATCACGTCTAATTCTCGCGTCCTAAGGGAGCCGTCTGCTGGCCATTGTGGTGGTCGCATGGATGCCGATGACCATTTCGGTTGCACGCCTGCGCTACGAGGTTCGCAATCAAATAAATATTTCGGCACAATTAAGAAAACCCCAGAGTGTAGCACTCGTGACATCGAGGAAACGATAAGCTATGGAGTATCCCTTGATTAGATTTTAACTAAACTGAGTTTTATAGTTAAAAAGATATATGAAAAGTACCAGATGCACGGAAATATTATGAATAACATTATAGGTTTATTTACAAGGAAAATTAAAATCTGATAATTTGTATTACAAATTTGTAGGTACTTATTGGTGACAGTATGCAGCAAGTAGTTAAGTATACCTAATGAAATCCTACAAATTGTTACGAATTGATTGTTTTTTTTTTTAATTTTGTTTTCAGTTTATAACTACAATAATTCATTTGAATACACCATAATATACCTCTAAATACGTAATTGATAAATCTATCAAATACAAAATATTTAGACATTAACTATGGTCGGTATAGTTGCAAAGCAACTTTAATTGGTATTTATTTATTAATTAACAATAAAATCAAGCAATTTTTCATAAATTTATAGAGAAATGAGTGGGGCGCCAGGAGTCGTCTCTACGTATGGCTGTGTGCTTGCATTTCGCTCTGCCCACATCCGCTGAAGTATTTTGTTTATTGCTAATGCGATTTTATTTTTTATTGTTTTTTATTTATCTTTATTCAGCGATTGCGGTTTATTGTATTAAAATAAATAAGAATTCTTGACTTTTTAATTTTATTCTTGAGAGTACAAGACAACGCCGCGAGGAGAGAAAGAAATAAATTTTAATAAGCGTTTCTTTTTTAAGGCGTGATTCTTCAGTTAAAAGCGATTTATTTTTTATATAAGCTTGAAGATAACCCGTATTCATTAGAGATCGGCTGGAAAGGTACAAAATAAAAACAAAACGTGGGCAAGTTGGTATTGTCGCTGAGTTATTGTCGTTAATCAACCCCACTCCCGACGCGGTGATTGGTTCTACGTTCTCTCTCAATGCCCATTGTTGTCTAATTAGCATTTTGTTTAATTATAACGGCCATTTTTATAAAGCATTCCATAATAGAGCCGCGCTATGATACTTTTAAGTATTTGCGATGATAACAATTGTTTCAATGTGACAACTTTTTCCTTATGTTTGCAGTAAACACGTTTACTGGTAATGATATAGAAATATGTGTCATAAGCGAGTTGCCATTTATTTATGTTACTATGTGAGTCGTGCTCAATTCATTTGAATTCAATGAGCGATCACAGGTAGGTTATTACTTGGGACGCTTACAAACGTGTATCTATGTTGTAGCATCAATTTCCCATATTAGGTGAGTAATAAACTTATTTATATCTCATAGGTATTATGTCGCCTGGGTTAACCACATTTGCAATTTTGACTGTAATTTACCTAATATAACGAAATATTGAAGATCTCTTTAGACTATCGAAACCAAACAAGCGACTAATCATGTCGAAGATAGCGGAAGTACATAAATTATGTTTATCGATCGATCATCACCGGACTATAGTGACGTAGACACGAGATTTACTGCCTTCACTGTCAGCGCCGTAAACTAGATCTCCATAAAAAGGAACATTTCCTATTTAAAATTTATATCAAAGACAATGGTTGACAAAAACTCGGCGCCCGCTCGCGATGCCAACGGGCCGAGCTCCACGGCGCCAACTGCCAAATCTCTATCGGCCTCGCGTAAATTACGCCTTTTTACCTGAATTCCTGTTTTGACATATTTAAGGCATTAGTAATAATTATGAGTGCTGCGCTCAATGGGTAAGTGTGCGTCAGTAAGTTTTGACACTATCTTAATGACGAGCTTCGAGTGACAATAAATATTGAAACGTTATCGGTCCGAGCTCATGTCACTCGAGCTAGTATTCCTAAATAGACATCCGGAATTGGTGCTTCTGCAAAGTCTAATCTTGGAAACGTATTGAATGATTACATTACGGAATAAATTCAAGAGAAATATTCACCGAGATGGTACAGTTAGTTGATTGAACGTAGGTGATCGGGAATATTGGGGTGAACGCGAAGGTCAAAAGGGGTCGCGCACATCTGCTGCAGTTGTCCTCCTACGCAGCGCAGTTATATTAACAAGTTGAATAGTTTTAATTGTAACGCGATATACACCTATTTGTCAGTGTCAATTCCAAAGTTTATTTCTTGCTTCTTCTAATTGCATTACTTGAAAGTTTTCTTTACTCACTTATCACATTTCAGACTACTCTACAAAATCGAAATTTGTGGGACAGGTGTTATTACGACTGATGTGATAAAAATGCATTCAGCGTACGGCATAATTAATATGCCGCGCATTGAACATTGCGGTAACTGCGAAAAAACGAATAAAAAATATAACAAAATATCCGCTATCCGAAAAACCGATCATGTGTTTCGGGTGGTATGAATAAATCAGATATAGCGACGCGACTGGCGTAGGCGCCTGGGGAGCGAGCGGAAAAACTCTCCCAGCCGAGGTATAAAACCTTTTCAAAGAGTCAACTGAAAGAGTCACGCGTAAATATTATGGGTTTACGATGTCTCATTCAGTCATTAGGGCACCTTTTGTTTATAACCGTTCGTAGAGTTGACACGGCCAGATAACATCGCTCTCAGATACTCGCCACATTATTTATGTGAATTTTTCAAAATTGATACTATTGGGTTGAAACAAAACTAGCATAATTTATTGCGAGTGTAGTGAACAGGGATATGTAATAAAGATAACTTGGACTTCCTTTCAAAAGAAATACTTTTAGCTAGTAATACGTGTCAGACACATATATCATTTATAATAGGACACAATTGTATTTCTTATTAGTTAAATTTTAATAAAATAACTTGGACTTTACCTTCGTGCATAAGCATTATTTCAATTCGATTTATTTGCAGGTAATATTAGATTCAGTTACGCTTGTAGATGAATAAATAAATATCAGTTGTAGATACAATTTCTTCAACATTCTGCCTAAGTTTGGTTTGACTATCATACGCTTTTATCGGATTGGGAGCTTGAAAAATTGAATTATAAAACTAAACATCCGAAAGCTATAGACCATCATCGGAAATAAAATTTATACCCCTTAATAGGCTTTAGACAAGGGTGGATGAAATACGGTTAATGATAAATCCACAAATGAGATTTGCTGGACGTCTGGCCACTCAAATGCCATTGTTATTGGACACTCACCTTATATTTAAGCAGCTATATTAAACGTAGGGATGTTCACTTTTCTGACTTACCTTTTTGTATTGCAGTAAAATGTTTATGAAATGCGAAATAATATATTGAAAACTGCGCGAAAAATGAGTTTGTACTTTAATTTACTTTCATAGATAGTTAGATTCTAATATTTTGATATATGGTCACCTGGTTATGTCGTTTCTTGATTAGCAATTAAGACGCCGTAGACTTGAGATAGGATGGATTTTGAGGACAATTTATCAATTCTGGTCTTTAGTGAGTTCCGAATACACATCATCTCTCGTATATTTAATTTCGTCGACAAATTCATACAATTTTTTCCCTTTTGGCATAAAGCAACAATTAGATCATCCTGTAAATCATAGATAGTGTAGGTGGTGATGTTACAGATGGACGCGGGTCAGCAGCTGCGCGGTAATTAAGAGGTGGCTGGAAGTGGCATGCGCCGGCGCACAATGCGGTTCAATTGAATGAGAATAATCTTTGCACCCACGCTTCCTTTGTGCGTGGGTGGACCGCTGACCATTCGGTGTATGGACGGTAAGTAACTCTACTTTGTTAAACGTATTGTTGAGTATTTTTCAGAACATTTAAGTGTTTTTGGTACATCACAAACACATATCTAGATGTGTGTTTTATATCGTAGACAGCGTTAATGTTTTTCATATTACATGTACCTATTTTGAAAATACATTTTGTTTTGATGCAATCGTTTATTTTTCCAAATGTTGCTCATATCATTTGTATCAGGTTGCTTAGCAAACTAGAAACAAAAAAAAAGTATAATGATTGCACTAGAATTAAAAAATAACATCACATAATTTTATTAATAAAAAGTTAATTACATCTCCATTTAAAAAGCTTATCAGAATATTTTTAACCTAGATAATATTTATTTGGAAAGTAGAGCATCTTTCCAATATAATGCTTCATGTACACAAAGCAAATTATTATTGTAAAATTGCCTTAATGATAAATTGGTGGCCGTTTCTAATGGCAGTGGGGTAAGCATCGGGATGACCCGCACTAGTCATAACGTCCTTCAAACACAATGACACTCTCTCTATGATTTATGTCTTAATAGAACATTCCGTTATAGCCTTTTATGACATTTCTCTTTGTCATAATTCAGGTAATAAACATTTTATGTACGGAAATCATATGTCTGTATTGCTCTGTTAAATTAGGAGTTTGATTTGATGATATTAATTTTATCAACGCTTTTGCTCTATATTAAAACTTGATTAAAGATAATGTATTGTGGTCATAATATTTAATAACAACTCAACATATTTAAAGTTATTTTTAATTTTATACATTACTAGCGGTCCGCCCCGGCTTCGCCCGTGGTACATATTTCGCAATAAAAAGTAGCCTATGTCCTTTCTCGGGTATCAAAATATCTCCATACCAAATTTCATGCAAATTGGTTCAGTAGTTTAGGCGTGATTGAGTAACAGACAGACAGACAGAGTTACTTTCGCATTTATAATATTAGTATGGATGAGGCTACTACAGTGTTACTATCACATATAATGCTCATATGACCTAATTATTAAAAATAATTGATTATACACATATTTTAAAGTCACCAATAACATAATTAAGTATATTTTCTGTACTGATAACAATTTACAACATCAATAATTTGAGATGTAACCGCATCTTCTTTATTCACAGTTTCAATATAGGTATAGCTAGAATGCAATATATTTCTTTACCGCATATAAAGTAAGACGTATTCTCAATAAAAACAATAGCAGGTAGGCACAACAGCGGTGCATTATGTCATGGATGATGGAACGTCGCAGCCATTGTCAATACGAGTTGTAAAGAAAACTAATAGAGATTTCCTTCCTACAACGTTACGACTGTTTTACCGTTTTATGCGATATCAGCGGTGCGCAACCTTTGATTTCATGTTTTTTGTATAAAATAAACTTCGTAGTGGAACATTCTCGTATGATAAATTGTTTACATAGGTTTGACAGGGAATATTTTTCATTGGTTGAATTTTAAATCGTATATAAAGTTTCTCTATTCAAAAAAATGCATTAGATACAGTAATTTTTGCGTTTCCTTGAAATATTCTTCCTTTGTTACACAAGCTCCTTTAATTCAGAGTTATTTATTTCGATTAAATGATATCCATAAGCTTTAAAAGGCTAATGAAATAACGTTAACCTAAAATTTGAATCTTAAAAAATATATTGAAAAAAAATGTGTTGAACGCCTGAAACCGCCGTAGGCGTATGGGGTTGTCGTCGAACTATTGATATCAATACGAGGGAGGACTTTAATATTACAGTTATTTATTGTAAATCGCTTTCTTTTCCCATTGTGATAAAATAATGCTCGGCGTGAACGACTCCTATCCGTCTTACCTGTTGAGATTGAAATCATATCTAATATTATTGTGGAGGCTATGAGGGTTTTGATATAGAAAGCTTATTGCAAATTGCCTTTTTTGTTACGTAGTATAGGTATAATTACGTTTTATTGGAATATAATTATTTTACAATTTATTGGATGCGTTAGGTATATAACATAAAAATATTTTTAAAGATATTCAGTAAAACACTTCTAACAATTATTGTTCTTTTACAATCTTATTTAAATTAAACGTGTATACTGTGCTAATAAATTTTCATATTCAAATATTGAAGCGACGTATAGAGACAGTGAACAGACGTTGGAAGCGATAATACAAACGCTAGGGGACGATGTTTGTCCGCTGCGGTATGAATAAAGATATTCCCGTTATTTGTAGTACAGATGTCATGTAATTTCATTGTGTCGCAAAATATTTAGTGTAAACAAACGGGGAGATTCCGCGGGGACTTGATAAAATCTCCCAGTTCCGATGCATTTCACGTATCCATCGTCTAATAAAGGTATTTTATAGAGTCACAAAAGATTTTCCTTAGTAATGATGGAATTATTCCCAATATTGTGGCAATATAAAAGAGATTAGCCGCTTTCAACACGAAATAATATTTAAGCAATAAAAATAGGGGAGTATGTCATCTTTGCATTACTTAATAATTCATATTATTTGCTCTAGGAAACAATTTATATTTTATGTTCAATGTCAAAGCGAGGTAATATATTTTTATAAGCCAAGTTTTATTTTAAAAGTCATATTTAAATATTATCATTTTACTGAAAAGATTTTAAAGTTCAGTGTAGATTGTTTAAATTTTCAACTAATTAACATTGCGTATGTAAAATAAAATTTGTTGCCTTTGTATTTGGAATTTATGTATGTTGGGTAATGCGAAAGATCGTTATCTACTCGATAAAAAGTTATTCATGCGCTCATTTTTATAAAACAGTTATTTGTAAAATCTCCAAGTCGTTCTTTAAAAAATCATTGAACATCGGCACGATATCGTAATAAAATCATGTCAGTCATAGGGAATCGCGACAAACCCGATGAACATGAGCCCTCCATTAAATGATAATCCCTCCAATTTATCGACAGAGCAAAAAATATACAGCATTGTGTCGCGAGTTGTCGAACATGAAAATTATTTTATATAAACACATTGAATATTCTCGGGTCGCGACCTCCCCGCCGCTGGCAGATTATTCCCGATCTTCCCTTGTTGTCATCCCTTGACATATTTTTTAAAATGGGGCGACCGGTAATGGAATAATAATTTACTGGAATTTACTTTTCGGTCATCGTTGAATCAAAACCTAAAGGGGTGTGAACATATCGCTCGTTGTTAGACGTTTCTCATTGTCCTGAAATCGACCAATACTGTGTAATCAACGGCCGAACGGAATGAAATGGAGTTCCTCACTTATCTGTCGCATGTTTGACAGCAATAACAGGGTTCACCACGCATTAGAGTCACCATATGTCGGTCATATCAAATTTATTTCTATTATTTTATTGGATTGCCCGCCGATGATTGTCTTCATTACCTTTATTGATTGTCACAGAGAATTCAAATTTATGGTCACCGATAGCTAGATGACCATAACGAAGTGTATAAAGTAATAAAAGTAATAAATTGGACGCACGCTATCGTTCAATTTTACATTTACTGTTCTGCATGTATTAATAGAATACGTATTGAAAATGATATACTAATAAAAATGTAAAAAGCAGTTCCATTCGAAACGCGGTGATTAGTGATGTATGTAACTGTATTAAAAGCAGCAGGACAATAGCAGTATCAGCGGAATGGGCTTAGAATCATCCATTTAAATAGCGATTTTAAATAAATACTGCGCAGATAATAGGAACAATGTAATATTTTGTCAACTGCCGACTCCGGCCCGCGGAGAGTGCACAACTGCGTGAAGCGGAAAATCCTCGGGACATTCGAGGACATTTTTTGTGGGTTAATATCCGCACGACATTGTCAACCGGCTATTTAATACATCATGTAACACAATACTTTAAATACGACTAGATTTGTGCAAAATTTGAAATTATTACGCTCTGTGAATCTCTATTAATCTACGAGATTAATGTGTCCCTTTGGTGACATCTCATTTTAAGTTAATCTTTGGTATTTACATTTTTTTTTGTAAAGTACCTGGAAAAGACTTTAAATTAAGAAATAAATTGCATATAATAGATATAGAGCTTGTCTAAAGAGAACTAAGTAGAATTTCAGTGATTATTTGATATGCTCTAAGTGGTAAAATTATATGATTTGAAATTAAAGTTAAATCCTCACGAAATGTTTTGAAAATCAACATCTCAATTTATATCAATTCACATTTGAATTAAAGTTAACATTCCTATCATTAAGAATGTTGGTATCATAAAATTTAAATAAAAATCAAAGGCAACTTAATAGGTGCACCATTCACTGATTTAATTTTACAAAACTCATAAAACGTTCAACCCTCTCGCATTTGCGGCATCAAACTCAATGGCTTTTCTGAACTCCGACGCCAGTAATTCACTATTGAGCCGCAATAAAACAAGATATGACAAAAATATCGGGTTTCATAAAGCTTTGGTTTCGTGACATATAATATTATATTTAAGCCATATTACTATTATGCTTTTTGTTTGTCACCGCGCTCGGAGTTGGAGCCTTATGTCGTCATATGCATCGATTCACATTAGGTGATTTTTTAAAGAAGACATGCTTTTTTATTTGTTATATTGCACAGGATTTTTTAAAGATCCCAATGGGCTGGAAATTGTAGCCATTAAATAATATCTAGTATACAACTAATGTTTTATTAAGTAACTTTTAAAATGACAGTTTATTATTTCCTTTAAAATATTTCTGTGTACTCCTCGATTCAATTAAAATGTAAATTTTATTTTATACCTGCTATATAAATACTAAAATAAAAAAACCGCGGTGTGTAAATGGATTCATGTTTTTAATTGGATCTGAGAAAATATTGTTGAAGAGAGCTTTGCTTCAATGGAAAGGAAATAATTCAACAATTAAGTATAAGAATTAGTGCCCTTGACAATGGCGACAACTTTTTATGGATGAATAAAGTATGGATGTATGAAAGAAATCGTTTACATAGGGGTCTCATATAATATGGCTTTATTATTCATAATTTTTGCTTTTATGTGGTACATAATTTTTGTTCGTGTCCACATTACTAAACAAAACTTGTAGTAATACCTAACGAGACTCATATTTCCCTCGATTGTTATCTTATCAATAAATGTGTTCAGTTCGGTCCATTTAAATACATTATATATTTAAAGCCACATAGAAATTAAGTAACAATTTAAGTTACGTCATTACAATTAAATAATTCGCGTTCGATTAAGTGTAGCTGATAAATTTTCATTACTTCTTTAATTTTGTGAAAAGGAAAATGTGTCGTTAAATTAAATTTAAATTTACTACTTTTTTATATGTACTTTTGGAAAGAACATATCCGGTAATGAAAATTTTCAGGTTACACTAAAGTTTTACGATACGATATTTTATATATTTGAGTACTTATTGAGTTTAAAGCGTAATACAATAGGCACCTATAGGTTTGATAGTTAGACATCAACGAATTAAATACGAACTAAATAAAATATAGTTTTTTACTTCAATACTTTTTTGTTGTTTTGTAAACGATATTTATGTAGAGACAGTTGTTGCGCATAATAGCGAAATTTTATTTTTAGAAAAGGGGTCATCACGGGGATAATTCAGGGTTTCAAAATTAAACAAACAACACAGGATTTGTTGGCTCCAACCAAACAATAGATTCTGATGGAAGTATTGGAAATTATAATAATAAGGAAATAGTTCAATACGCACCTTAAATTGCCTACATATACATAAACCCTTCCAAAACAAGTATTCTATGCGTGCAGAAAAATGAGATACCCGATAATAGTATTGCATGAGACAGATGTATTTCTTACATGTTTTCACTTTTTTATTTGAGACTATGTAGGTGATAAGCCGCCTGTGTTCTACCAGCTTTTTATGTCCATACCAGAGTTCGCACCTAGGACCTCTTCGTTATCCCATGCTTGACGATGTTGTTTCGGACCAAAACATGCTCAATTCACACCTATATAAGAATCAATACCTTGGATCAAGTTATATTAATTGTATCTTTAAAGGCTGATAAATTTCAGTATCATTATTAAATAATAAATTGCTATGAAAGTCTGTCAATGTCAATTTATCAGCGATCGTTAGTTAATTATCGGGATCGAAATGAAAAGGGCAATCTATTGGAGGGCAATTAAATTCTCGCATGCCTCAGTCACTTATGTCAAAGCGGAGATATTGCAGTGGCTTGTTAGTTAGCTTCTTACAACTTGTTATAACGTTGTTGTAAACACGCGTGACGGCCCGGTATCACGTCATCGCGCACGCGATTCTCCCGCCCAATGAATGCATCCTACCTATAATAATAAATCTGCCATCTGACTCTCACTCACCAACATAATTTTACAACTTAAATGCCGTGGCTTGTCCATACAAGCGGTGATATCTTTATTCACATTGTGCACTTAGTGATTAAATCATCAGCCCTGCCATCGATCTCTGATTATAGGTTATGAATAATTAACTGTACACAAGATGGCATGATAATGAATCGTTATTACTATATGTTTTTTATCGTGTAATTTACGTGTGTGGGCCGCCTCAATATAATACCTATACCACTCCATCAAGAACTGCAATTATTTAAAAAACTGTAGATAATGTACAAAAGCAATGTCTTTCTTTTATATAGATACATACAAAATTTAAAATAAACTATTTTCTTATATTTATGTTAAGAGTAAGTACCACATTATTTTTCTCAAAAGAATCATAGATCTAAGTACAATTTGTGATAACTTTTAATGTAACGTTACATTGGGGCATGGTGATGATCTAGAAGTAAGGTAGTATCCCATTAACCCATATTATACAAATCATAAATTTTAGGGAAAATGGAGATAAGTATGAGCACTAATAAGTAATATTAGTGACAAATGTCCTGTGATCAGTCCATACGAAGTCAATGTAGGTGAGTTGCGTGCAGAGGCTGCGTGCGGCGGGCACATTCGCCTCCGCGCCTCACATCGCCACCCTAATTAATATAAGATCTCAATTAAATTGCGACACATAACGAGGACGGAATTTTTATTTAAATAACTACACTGTACCGGCATCCTTAACATAATAAACGCTTACATAGAACAGGTGCAATTTAGAAAACGGCAGGATACCTACGGTCTTTTTATAATGACAAAACGCGCATAATTAGCAATGATAAATAATACAAAAATAATTCGCTTCAAACATTTCGATTATAGAAAATGTTAAATGTGAAAAAATAATTAATGGATTTTTTAAATTTCTTACGGTTTTGCAAATTATGAGAGAGATTCTTATCAAATTGTTGTCGATACACATACATTTCCTACTACCGGGTGGGCTATAAATTATTCCAGTTTAGTAAAGGCCTTGCAACTTGAGATAAAGATTATCAATATTAAAATAGTGTCTGGTGTAAAAGGTCCGTGTTTATTGTTACTCCTTTAAAGCATTTTGTCGTTTAATTCTTGCTTTAATTCCTCCAATTTTGTTGACATCTCTAGAAGCCCACATAATAGAGTCGAAGTTGATAATTCAGAAATTAATACCTACAGACTTAGCCTACAGACCTTTCTGTAAAAATCTATTTCTGTATTAATCAATACAGTTTTCATTCTGTTGTCATTTATTGTTCAAACTGTTGGCATAGCTACTAAAATTCTGAAAAGTTTGTTCACTCTGATGAATATTCTAGCTTTTCACTTCGCTCTATTTCATATTTTTTCTTCATACGATATACTGATGAACAGTAGCATCGATATTAATTGTTTAGAATATATTGAAGTGAATTAATTACCATGAAATTTTTAAACTAGTACCGTATTATTCTGCATAAATAATTTACCTACACTGATTTATAGTGAGCTTTAACTACACCCATTTAAACTGACCGACAGGATACAAAGCACTTAGTCACCAGACTCCGAAATTCTTTAGATTATGATACCTCATTCGATATAAAAACGAACATAACACATTAATTTCGAACGCCGCTTAATTGACATTCGTTTATTATGACTAAACAAATAAAGTATCTGAAGTTGAAGTTATAAATGGCCACTTTTTCCTTTAATGGTATCCAAAGTTACTATATTCGGGATATAAGGTCTTGACCAAGTTTTGAATCGTAATATTTTGGGTTCAGATTACCGTGCTGATAAAACTTCATCTCACCTTTTACCAGCGCCGAACTTAAAGTGAGAATATTATTGTTATTAGATATTCTACTCGAGGTTGATTCATTGATGACATTTGTATCAATTACGTATTACGTATATTCCATACATCGCTTAATTATTTTGTTGTTTGCGTAAAAGTAAAATAAATATAATTCGTTTGTTATTTACCAACTTAATAAAACCATAAAATTTTATTAAGATACATTCCAAATCCAATATCGCGTTAAGTGACATTTATAAAAATTTAAAAATATCTATATGTGGTAATAATTTTGATAACTTGATTAATGATCTTTAAAAGTTTATCTTTTGCATCTGCATTTAATTCTTCAAATAAATATAATGTTTAATTATGCATTCGTAGTAAAACTTTGATTTGATTATTTTCAAATATTAATTGGTTTAATTACGTAGCTAGTTCGACCCTGTGTTGGCAATGTTAAGGCCACACGCGGACAGAGCGGGCCAGCGGCCGGGGGAGGGACGGTTCATTCATGTTGTTAGACCGACCCGCTCATAACTTAACTTTTAATTTATTCCTTCATAGCTATCCTCGACGCCTTTAGTGTACCTAATTATATGCATAATTTAGAAAATACATAACACGCAGCATGGTGAGAGTTAATTGGATGAAGCTTGTTCTGAATTCTGATATTTTGTACACATTCAGTGTATTGATTTTTTATTGGAAACTGTTAATAAATAACTGTTTTAATTGAATTTATCCCTCAATTGAACTTCACTCGTATCATAAATAGAGTGAATTGAAATATGGAAAAGACAGGAATAGTAAAACCTCAAGTCATTCACATATATCTTATTATCTTTAATCAAAAGATCTAAAACCTGCTCGCTGACTGGTTGTGGTTTTCATTCATATGTTAGACAATAAAGGGGTCCCAAGCTCTAAACTATAATGTGACAATGAAACGCCTACGATTCAGTTTAAAATAATATCGGGTTTCATTCCAATCATCAATCGGGATGGTGTGTGAAAGCCCGATGGTGGATAAATGTTTTTTCTTCTATATTTATGTTTGTCTTTAATTTTTACTCCTTAGCCGCTGTCCATTTAATATTGGACACGGGTCGCGTTAACGATCACTATATAAAATTTTATTTCAACGCAACTCGCGCTTCTCTTTTTCTGTTCGACACGTCGTTGGTTTTACTTTTTATTAATCGTTGCTTTTTGGACAAAAAATTATACCAGTGTTCAACGATAAAACGTATCATTGATGAATATGTTTAATTAAAGACGACGACGAATGCGTACTTATGTAAGGTAAAAACGATAAATCGATAAGAAAGCAGCGCTCAATATCTTCTAATGTTTTGTTCCAATATCAATAAAAGTGAGCAACAGCTCCAGTTGACCCCTAATCGAGAAAACAATGTAAAGTTGCGATGCAAATAAAGCGGCGACGAAGGTCGAAAAGATTTGCGCGGTATCTCTGGGGAGCGAGCATTCATGTAGGCAGAGATAGGCGAGCGGCCACCGCGCGCCCGCCGCGCCCGGGCCCTATCGCACACTCTCACATCCAAAACCAGTAAATATATTTATTTAACGATAGCAATTTCTCGTTATAATCTATTTAGAATGAAGCACAACAAGTTTTCGAATCAAATGTGTCGCCCATAAAGATGCCGTCCCCGAGCCTCGATCTTCAACTTATTATTTCATTTACGGCGCTCGCATTACGATTACTTCACCATTAAATGATCCTTTGTGGCATCAACATAAGAATTAAAACTGATCGTTACCTTTTATACTACAATGATCGTTTTGAATCTGATCGATTCGGCTCCGCAACTCAAAGGGTTCATGAACAGATTTGATTAAAAAATGAAATATTTCTTCCATGGATAAATTAAAGTCTATAATCCAATTCCATCGTCGTATTGTGAGGATCCTACGTATGGACTTTAAGAAGGGAACAGATAGATTGACATCGTTCGTGGAGTGTGAATGAGAGCAATACGATAAGGGAGGGAGGCGAAGTATGCGGGGCATGAAGAGGCTTTCGCCGTTGGATAATTCTTTATAGTTTATGAATATGTGAGCTCGTTATCTCTGGGCTGACGTGGCCCGAGACATTCGCGCGTGTACCTACTGATGCGAATGTGAGGGTTCATAGCACACACGGATATGCGTCTTGTTGCGCTATACTCACTCTAGTGACGATACTAAATAATACATAGGAATCGACAGGCTCGTCTGCAAAGAGCGGGTACATGACCGGATCAACATACGGCATCGACGGCAGATTGAACGATAGTTCCCGAGGAACTGGTTATCGTTATGGGCCGACTGGCGGATGAAATTTATTGGCAGCGCGTTGGAGAAATGTAGCGGGCGGAAGGGCTTGCGATTTTAATTAGGTAATGAATGTCGATCCTGATCTGCATATCGCTTTACAGCTAGATTTATCAGTGTGTTAGCTGTCTAAGTTTGAAAGGTAGGTACCTCAGCAAAATACAGAACGCTGTATTATTCTGTTTCAGTAAAGTTGTCGCACTTTGCGTATGAACAAAACTGACTGTAGAGTATTAAAAGAAATGTTAAATAAGTTTAGCTTATTATAGCATCACGTTTTTTGCTTCTTATAAATAATAGGAAAAAAGATACTTTTGACGGTACATTTCTCTTCGAAATTGACGTTTTTCAGGAACAGTTGGTTTTTAACGTTTTAATTAGGGGCGCACATTACGGCACGCCAGCACGTTCGCCCCTCGCTCTTTGCCTCACATTTTTGTATATTTCTGTCTATTTAGGGAAAAATTTTATTTTTCGACAAATGTGTGCTATTTTTGTGTCGCGTGCAGCCGGCTTCGGCGCGGCGCTAAATCTCTGTGGGAATTACGTCGTTCTATTAATTGTATGTTTATTTTATTCGTGTCGGTTTCTTCAACTGTGTAGGTACTATACGTTTAATTATTGACAAGATAATCTTATCACAACGAATTCAGTTCATGAAGAATAAAAGTCGACATGGCATTTATGATTTAATACTCTACTACTACCTTCAGTTAAAATAAATATTAAAGAGAAAAGATAATTTTTAAACGAATTAAATGTTCTTAATTTTATATGTATGTCACGTGTAGGAAACGAATATCATGACGGAGTGAAGATTGACACTTTCCTTTTGTGTAAAAAATATTCTTTGTTTTCATTATACTTATACGCACCTGTCATCGCCCGAGCCACTGTACTTAAGTTTTTACGTTCTCGAGTAAAACGAGATTCATTTTTCATTACTAGCGATTATATTTTATTTATTTAGTATATTACAGTAGGTATAATGTTTAAAAATTATGAAAGAAAAAAATCTTAAATTTAGCCACCCGCCTGCAAAATAGATGACGATATGCGAATATTTATTAATATTAGGTTCCTATAAAATTCCCGATGCTATATTTAGGATCAGAAAACGAAGACAGTTTGATGACGCACCGCGCGGTTCTGAGGCGCGTCACGTCACGTCATTTGTCGTCGTTAGCGATGACGCATGGCGCCGGTGACCCGGCTCCTGACCCGCTCCATCACTCTTCGATCAACGAATGACAAGATGTGTAGTGTCAAAGACGTTTCTTAGAGAAAGTGTTTGGTAAATTGGCCAGTTTTGTAATGATTATCGATTTTATTAATTGATCTAAAAATATATGATTGGTGGTATTTTTTCGCAAAAATTTGATTTTAATTTAAAATCATAAATTATTAGCAACAGTTGGCAGTAAAGTCATATTTCTTAAGCAGGTGACAAAATGAACACATTTAACCATTTCTATAAGCTTTCTTTTCTTGGAAAATATTTACAAGAACTTTTTTAAACCACCCACAATGGATGGAACGTGCACAAATGGCAAAAATCTATATTTGTGTAATGATTTTGCATTGAGACCACGACTCCCATTCACGGAATATTTCTGTTTAGGTGATTTATGGCGATATGCAACTAGACAATAGATCCGTTTTGACTTATTATCCACCCGGAGCAGGTTTCACTGACTACCCTTTAAGATTGCCTTGAAACAAACCCTTTGAAAACGGGGTAATAAAATTTTATTATTATATTTGCAATACCGAATACAATTCTCGTGCGCCCCGTAGCGTGTTGCTAAAGCTACCCCAATTAGTCATGACTTCGGTCAAAGAAAAAACGATATATTTATTGGTTGAAACAAAAAATGACACTTTTGGATGTGGATTTATGATGGATTGATAGTTACCCTTTTGTGAGTGTCATAAAGCTGAAACAATGTTGTTTTATTATCGTCTTAATTAATGCTCTTTGGATGGGAGGTAGAGCGTATTTTGGACAAAATCAAGTTGAAGTTTTATTAATTCATCAGTTCATTTGTTTAGGTATTATAAAATAAATATTTTACTTATAATTTATTTAAAATATTTATTTTATAATACCTAAGCAAATGAACTGATGAATTAATAAAACTTCAAATATTGTGTGTTCTCTCTGAAATAAATTATTAATTATACGACTCTTGTATCAGAAAAGGTGAATTTACTGTTTGTATGGTGGTAAAATTTAAAATAATCCAAACCTAACAAAGCCTAATTAGAGCGATTCATAATACGATCCTACAATACGAGAAAACGTGTACGACACGCGTCTGTAGATATTCGATATGACATTATACTATTTCTATTTTCTGTTGACGAAAGTAGTAGCGAGATGCGCTCGAGTGCATTCAAATGGTGCGTGGAGATATTTAACGTTGACGAACGTCTAGTGTACGTCTCCCACCCTAGTTACGTGCACTACAAATTGGAACGAACAAAATAATACGCTGGTTAAAATAAAATCCTAGATTCTATGAAATTTTTTCTTTTTCATGATATCTTCTAGAAATTATCCTGCATGATATTTCACGCATTCCAAAAGGTCATCACGAACATAACTAAATGTTTATATTGAATGTACCATCTTGAGGAAAATATTGTGTGCAATTTCTCACGAGCCCGGCTTAGTCAGCATTCAACTAGTTTATATGTAGAGCGAGTGCTATTTTTAAGTAAATCTGAATCATTAGGTACATCGGGGTTAGGTATGAATTGTTTTGGATTGTTTCTTTGGCCTTCAATGGGAAACAAAATATCTAATTGCGTAATAGTTTCGAATGACAACAATAATAATTTTAATATTGAATTTAAAGACATATCTGTTCAAAACAGTTTTTTCATACCTTTCGGTTTCAATTACACGAAGAGTAAGTTTTTGCGGCGTCACGACGCGGACGCCTCACTGACTCCCGAGTCATTGTCTCCGGCGGCCTGCGGTTTTAAACAATTACCATATCGACACACAACCAGATAACTAGTTTCTAATAAATAAGTGAAAGTGATATGTCCAGCGTCCCTAGCGCTTTTGTCATTCGAAATAACCGTCTTTGTTATGCTAATGTGCGACAATTTTAAAGCTTTTCTGCTAAAGGCGTAAACGTATTGTTCAATGTAATAAATACTATAAACGCTTGCATGTGAAGCGTTCCGAGAAGCGAGTAGACAAATGCGAAGTAATTCGGGGGTGTCGGTAGAATCAAAAGGCAGCGATCGCAATTGTTGGGCAATATGTCGCAGGCGGTAACTCGGGAGTGCGCCGGGGCCCCGAGGCCGCGGCTGCACGAGCGGTAGCGTCGCCCGTCTAATGAGCAACCGTGTTCGCCTCAATTGCACACAGAACTCTTATTCACCGGCAATTTATTTCATTTTTGCTTCTGATCGCGCCTTATTGAGAGCCTTTTTATCTTTTTGCCTTCGTGGGTCTATAATACCCGTCCTGTTACTTGCAAATGAGACGCACCAGTAACGTGTTGGGTTCGCCCGGTCATCACGTACATAGGAATAATTAAAATTTTTATCTCATTATTTATTTGCATCGTTGGATACATTCCGTGGGAATTATTTAAGGCGTGCTTATAATGAGAATTATGTATCGTACAGCGTTTTTAAGCTCTGTCCTGTAAATCAAAGAGTTCGTTGGACAATGCTGACATTTATGTTCCGAGGAGTTATGGCTTATTGACGATATGAAGACATTTGCCAAGGCAATAGTGATATGAGTAGAGGCATCATTACAGTAATAACAATTTCTGACTTCATGCCAATTCGCTGTCGAGTCGACGATAAATAGTGGGATGGTAGTCAGAATAATAATGGCACTAAAATATAGTAGCGACATTTTTATGTATTTTATGTATGAAATATTATTATATTAATAAAGTAAAATTCTTCATGTTTCTTACATTTAAATATTTTATTAAATCTACCTAAGTCATCCTCTATAGTCAGACTGATTGATATGAAAAAAAAAACAACACAACGATAGCCATACTCATTTTTGCTTGTTTTTGTAACGTTTTATTACGTCCAGAATACTAGGGTAGAATCGTAAATTAAATAAAAGATCCTTCAGTTCGGGAAGGAGTAAATCAAGATGGACGGATTGCCCCTAATAAAAATTATAAGAGGCACAATGGTTCGAATGTGCGCCGAGACCGTCAGGAGCTGTAAACTCTCGCTATGTTTGTTTATGAGGCACTAAAATATGTTATAAACTAGATAAGTATAATCTAAATAAACTAACATATAATTAGTGCCATGATTCTTATGTTTAGTGCCACGATCCCTTCCTTGTTGTTGGAAAATAGGTTATTAATAAGCTTTATCATCGTCTACGCGATCTCTACATTATGTTTATTTTGATTTCTATCTGTATTCCGTTATAATAAATACTCTTAATTAGTTCAGAAATTGATTAATTTATAGCACGTAAAGGGGTATGAGTATGGTAATAATTTGCCGAGAGACTAAATAACGCGGCAATATTTCTTTGTTCGCACAGCCAATGGAGCGCGGCCGTCGTTGACGTGTCTTGCTAAGCTTTTTGTGATTCTCTTATTATATTTTTTGGTGGCATTTTTTGGATGATCTTATTTGTTGGTTCAATACCTGGTCGTAAATTTGTCGAGATGTATGAGAACCAATATATGCAGGTGTGCCAACCCTTTCCGGCTGTTATATTTACTTTTTACTATTTATATTCCCGCTGTTATATTTTATACAGATTCATTTGTGAGGTTTATTTTGTTGAGATTATAAGTAACACAATCGGTTGATTTACAGCCGAAATATTTAGGTCTGTTTCTGTTCTAATTGAATCCACCTCGATAGATTTAAAATGCGAATACTGTCTATTTCCAGCGTAAATTAATTTTGTATTTAGAGGATGCCCCATTTATTACATTCACAAATGTAAATGAACGCTTTCGAGTTACTCGTTTACGTGAGAATATTTGTATTTATTTTATTTATGGAGAGAAGCGCGAGGGCGATGTGTTTAAATATCTCGAGATTTAAATACGTGTTCACTTGAGTAACCCAGGAATCCATTAGATGAATATTGGAAGTATTTTCTAATTTCGTGCAATTGTAATGTTTATGTACTGGCTTAACATGGTCATTGGTCATGCGCATTGGATTTATATAGAATATAGATCTGTAAATATCTCTCTTTCTTTAAAATAATTTAGATATTTTCATTTTAATGAGTGCTTTTTAGTTTGTTTGACTGTAAGGTTAAGTTAGGTTAAATGTAAACAATAAATGCTATAAAATTTACTGTAAAGTATGACACATTCTTGTGTAGGGATTCATTTAAATGAAGTTGAATTACGGCTTTATAAGATGTTCTTTCTGATGTCAACTTTAAAAGGAGAATGGCGAAACTGGGCCTAACTGTTACAGAAATCATAATATATTTAAAATTCATTATGTTATTTTTAGTAATTCTTGGTAAAATATTTACTTCTGATTCTATGGGAAAACAAATCTTTGAAAAAAAAGATAATGTGTTCACTACCGGCATTGTTATTTAGATTTCTATGACTACCGGTCTTATCAAGCAGAGATTGTCAGTGTTGTCAGGAGTAAAAAAGTCGAATATATCGATTAATACGAATGAATGTCTATATTTTATTTTTAATTTTATTGAATTAAAATGCTTTATAAATCAGAAGCAAAACTTAACTAATTTTTAACACATATCTTAATTTATTTAGATCATTCTATAAAATAAAAACATGTTTTACTTAATCAATAATAATTATAACATTTTTATTTAGGTAGCTGGCCATTAATAAAATGTCAAATTATTAATCATAATTGTGTCAGTGATGAGTGATTTGTTTATGTTTGTTGTTTGACATTTGAGTGAAGTTTTAGGCCCTTCTCCCATTACGATACGCATAGGCGATTCAAGTATCCTGCAAGTCTCGGAGACTAGTCGCCGCGGAGTATCTCACATACATTTTTATGTAGGCTCGCACACTACGCTACTGGTATCCTACACGTCTGCGACTAGTATAGCACTACTCACCGTGTCGGTCGCTTTTGCATCGCGTCTCGACTCTCGCGCTTATCTCTTCGTTTAGAAAGATAAAAATATCTAATCATCATGTTTTAGTTCTCGTTCGGCTACAAAAACTCTACAATTTATGTTTCTTTCAATATATGGATGAATCCAGTACTTCTTACTCTTACGTTGGCGTCTTCTATTTCTATAAAAAAGAAAAACTGCAAGAGCTTCTTCGTCACTGGAATCGCTGATTGCTCGACATAACGACGTAACTGTTGTTGCAATAAATAAATGAATTATTAATATTATAACGTCGGTCCACAAAAACGAGGCACAATAATGATGAATTTAGTCATTTTTCAGTCGCATAATATGCGAGCATCGGGTAGCCAGCAAATATCTAAGTAGTAGAATACTACGCGAGTATCGTATTCTAGAAGTAGGTATCGTACCTAATGGCAGAAGGGCCTTAGTAACGTTATATTCAAAATTGATCTTAATGAATATCCCAATATCTCTGCTATCCCATAGAAAAGATCTATAATTATTATATTCATAGAGTCTGTATATTTTTATCTATTTAATCACCCATAAATCATCAGTGTAACGATCAGGCCCAGAGTCCTATGGGAGTTTGCCATTCTCCTTTAATGCCGTGAATTATCGTTGGTGTATTCGTGACGATTACACTCGCGCTAACGAATTTATGTTTGACTTGTCTTTTGCGTGCTTCAAGAGAATCATAATGTCTGCAATCGGTATTTTTGGATGTTTATTTGATTTGAAAAGAACCGCGAATGAAAATTTGGTGACGTTTATAAAGTGTGATAAAGAAATATGCAACAACAGAGCTTTATTCTTTAATGCAGGCTGGTGTTAACTGGTAAGATTGCCAGAGGTAATTTTTGGAACTGTTCTTATTGTATTTTTTCTGCGTTACATATTTATTACTTAATTTTATTTTCGTGTGGCAATTCAAATCTTTCAATGTTTTAAAGAAGTTCAGACGGCTCCCCAAAATCTCCATTTATCTATTGATAAAATTTAAGATATAATGAACAAACAGGTGTAAGATTTATGACTCTATGTCTATAGCTCTCTAAAATGATATGCATTACATAAATATTTTATCTAAAACGATAATATGTTGGATCTGATTTGTCCTATTCTCTATAAATGAAAAGCCGGAATAGAAGTTCAAGAAAATTTTAAGGAACTGCAAATCTTATGTAACGATATAATAATATTTTACGGGGAATATCATAGATGGATTCATAAAGAATACCGATAGAAAGATGTAGATTTGAGGGAAATTTATTGTTTTGATTATAACCTTGGAGGCAATCTAGTCGAATCTGGACTAAATGGCGATAATTTTAATAATTCTCAAAGCAAGCAAGACCTTAATTTAATGATTAAAGGTGTTTGTGGAGATAATAAAGTGCCAATTTTTAATCTTGATAGCTTATGCTATGAAAATAGTAGTTTTATATAAAACGTTACATGTGTCATGTAGAACAGATGTATTTAATATTAATATGTTCTCGATTTGGGCATAGTCTTCATACTACATAATATTGGGCACATGCATCTATCCAAAGATAAGTATGACTGAGCTGCTACGTCAAACATAAATATTATCGTTTGGAAGGCCGTTCTCGATCGAACTTATTTTTCCGACTGCAGACAGTTATTTCATATAAATTAATGGCGCGAGTCGTCATGGGGCAGACGCCGTCTTCTATTTTTAAACTGACGAATGAGACTGGCCGAGCGCACGCGTACGCGTTCCGTCATATTCCAATTACAAATAGCTGTCATCGTTTCTATATATCCAGCATGTTCTGTTTCTCGTGTTTCAAGTAAACATTACCAAAATAGTGTTAGTTTTGAAGAGATTATAAGTACACTCTACATAATAATCTGTACGTCGTCCGGCGTTAGTAAATCGCTCCTGGCGTTTACCAATGAAACGAAGCTTTCATGTAGGTATAATTTTAGCGCTGCTCATAAATATAAAATTATGAATTATGAAATGGTGGGTGTTGTACAGCGTCTCTGTTTCACCTAAGAATAAAACGGGCGAGTGAATGAGACGCAGTACGCCTCGCCTCGTCGCTTCGACTTCAGAAGGGTTATTATATATGAATTATGATGACGCCGCAGCACCGTCGGCGGTAATATCGTTATGAATATGCTGAGTTCTCTTCGCCCATTGGTGGAAAGCAGAACCGCTTCGATTCAGCGGGAACGCCTCCGGTGGTCGTTTTTTTATTCCTTTATTGACATTCAGATATGCACATTGCAAGTGGCGATGCACAAACTGTAATATTTTGCTGGAAGAGAGATAAGTTGGGCGGGCGAACGGTCGTAGCGAGAATTTGGGATGCAAATACAGCAGACTGTCGTATGTAAACGAACTTATGCTACTCATGCGGTATAGGCCCCCGCTATGAGACCCACTCAGACGTTTCCTGCATTATATCAATTTGCATTTCAGTTCGGATACCTAGTTGACATGGCTATGTGGGTATATCTTGTTCGATACCTTTTCTATAATATTTTATATTTAAGGACAAAGGGTGATTCTAAATCCAAGCAGATATATTATGCTATTAATAGCTGTCTGTTAGTACTTTTATGATATTACTTTCTTATCAGATTATTATTCTGATAAGACTATAAAAAAAGCTCTACAATATTATTCAGTATCATATTAAATAGGGTTGTATTGATTTGAATTGGGCTTTATATCAAACTGAAACGGTGCTTCGTTTACAGAAAGTATTTATATGAGAGTATGTCATAAATCTGGCAATGCTGGTATGGTATGGGCTCTAATAGGCATAAGAAGCTGAGTTCTAACTTTGAAGTACGGATCTACATATTAAGAATATGTCAGATGGATTGTTATTTTTGAATAGTAAATAAATACGAAGTACTCGTGACTTCCGTATGTTTGTTGGGTAAAGTGGGTTGCGTGTCCCGGTGCGTGGCGCTCGTGGCATTCACCTTGTTGGCATCATGCCAAATTTCGATGTTCGCGCCCGCATTCGATAGTGCTCCTTACCTACTTGCGAAGCGATCATCGGCGTGACGTCACGCTACAATAACATTTTGCAACAAGTTTGTAAGCCCAATGCACTTGATTGTTCTTTGACAGAGTCTATGAATGTTGGTGTTTCCAGGTTTAGATTGCGAATGTTAATAATTTTATTTTTATCTAAGAAATGTGTCTCTAATTCTGTATACCTAGGTACTTAGAAAGTAGATTATATATAAACCATTAAAGAGAGCTGTAGGATGAACAATTTTATTATTCTTGTAAGTTTAAAACTTTAATGTAAGCTTTAAATTGATGTAGGAACAGAAATATAGTTGTCTTAAGAATAATATAGTAAAGTATTTGTAGTGGGCAACAAGCACATAAGTCTTGGGTGTTGTATGCGAACATTCTTTAGTATTTATCAAAATTACGGTGCTATTGTATTTATGTAAATGGAACACTGTTTTATATCGCAACTAAAATTGTGTGTACCGACAGCTGAGGTCAATCGTGTTAACTCAATGAATTACGTAGTCTTTGTGTGATCGTATTTTGTATAGAGAGGATTTAGATATCATTTGTATGTCACATGCTCTATTCTACCAACAGAAAATTATTATTTACATACAAGATAATAGAAATATATTTTAGGAATCAAAACTTGTTTAGGTATTACGACATTCGTTAAATTAACATCGAACATCATTAGTACACAGAAGTCTGCTGATACATTTTTGTACATTAATTATTATCAAACGCAAACAGCATGACCAATATAATGCTCAGTTAGCTTCGCGTCTTAATTTGATAATTACTTTGTCTGGACACGCCTATTAAATCGAGTACAACACAAAAACCTTTATTAGCACTTACATATTCATCGCAGACACGCTCACGATATAATAGAGCTATTTAATTGTTATTAGAAACGTATAAGAATGCGGTGTAACCGAAATGTTCCGTTCTGAGAAAGCTGTGAATTTGTCAAAATTAAAATACAAAGGCTTCGCGCGCTTGAGAATTGTAATTAATAAAAAGCGTTGAGAGAAAATAATTGGCCATTGTTGGAATCGCACCAATGGCGGTGTGAGGCTGCAGTGAATGTACCGAACGCTGCTTCCATACTACTCAGCTTCATATGGTAATGAGAATACTTATATCCATTTTCGTAGGATAATAATGAAAACAATTTTAGTACATAGAATTTTATAACGCCGCGCACAGGGTCCAAAGGAATTCTTGAGCATTTCTTGAAATTGAAAATCTATTGCTATTGCTTTTATTGGAGACATATTGTTTTGTATCTTATTAGACTTGGATATAATAGAAAATACAACATTCAAAGAAATAATATAATCAATAATTAAAACAGTTTATTTAGCATAATATTGGATTTCGGTTACGGCTTCAATTCTATCATGCTTATGCAAATGCAATGATTTATTCATAGGATTTATTCAATCATATTTTGTAGACAAAAGAGCGAGGGTAATAATAATTATAATTGGAGAAGCTTTTGGTCGATGAAAGAGCTGATGAAAGGAAAGATGCCTCTTTCACTAAAGCGAAGACTCATGGACATGTGCATCTTACCCATCCTCACCTACGGTGCACAGACTTGGTCATTGACTGATCGCAAAAAGTTCGAACTTGGGGTTTGCCAAAGATCGATGGAGCGCAGTATTTTGGGCGTAAAACTTACGGATCGCGTCCAAAATGAGATACTGCGCTCAAAAACACAGATAATCGATGTAGCTCATAAAGCTGCTGAGCTGAAATGGAACTGGGCTGGCCATGTTTGCCGAATGTCGGAGGAGTTGTGGGCAAAAATTACCACTTTGTGGATCCCCAACAAGGACAAAGGGCTGCGCGGCAGGCCCAGGACAAGATGGCGGGACGAGCTTGATTCTCATTTAGCAGATTGGAGCAAAATTGCTCAAAATAGGGAGAAATGGATTGAGGGAAGAGAGGCCTTTGCTCAGCAGTGGGACAGCCATGGCTCATAATAATAAAAATGATTTTACGGGATTTCAAATTAGTTTTATATTTTAACATTAAAACTGCAATGGATTTGTTATATCGTAAAATGTAATATTTCGTGTTAGAATTTAATTAGAAAACCAAATTATGTACGTATCAGTGATAGAGTAATGAGAAAATATTGTGTGGCTTCTCTATTTGTATTTTCCAATATTTTATATTGATGAGTTTCAAAAAGGAGACATAGTGTGCGAATTTTTAAGTTTTTTTTTTAATCTGAAATTAATCTGGGTGTGGTAACATTGTATGCATAATTTAAAGTGGCAAGTACTCGGAACGATTCAACTAGGGCGATGTTCCATCGGAAGTTAGCAAATTATCACTGGCTCGTAAAATTAACGCTTCTTATCGATCCAGAAATAATTTCAGACATAAAGCTTGCGAACAATTTTGTACATTTGGTTCCGTGAACAAAGATCAAAGTTCTTTGTAGAGCGCGGTCGACAGCGCTCAACTTATTTAAAACGTAACAAAATGTTTTCAATTTTATTGCTGATTTTATGTTGAATTCTTTAAACATGTACGATAGAGTGCGTTCGTATTTGACGTTTGTATTCAAACGCACACTAGTTCAGACGTAGTTCAGTTATGCCGTTGTGACCTTTATTGCGATGGCGGTAAGTCGTGAAATTGGAAGTACGTGGGAGAGAATCTGAAATTTGCCTGCTGGAAGTGGCAGTTTCAAGATAAGATCTCACGATGCCGCAATAAAAAGCGCTCGTAGCTCGTCCGTTGTGTAATATGCATTCAAATTGCATTGTGCGAGAACTAATTCGTTTTAGGCCGATTCGCATGTTACGATAAACACATGTTTCTATTAGGATGGGTAACACTTTATTGTTGGCAACAATAGACGTTTAAATTTTACCATATTCTAAACGTAATGTACGTTGTTGTTACTGTACCTGCTTGTTATAGTATCAGATATTATATTATCTACTTATATGCAATCTGGGACACTGCCTACCTAATTTTCAATAAAAGTGACGTTTTTTATTCGATTCATTACCTTATATAAAAAATTAAATTAAACATCTTTTAAAGTACCTAACTGTGTCTATGAAGAGGAAGATGATATTTAAATACTTACTACAACTAAAACGTGATTCTCTATTAGGAATTATAATATAAAGATTTATTTAATAAACGATACAATTATGAACGAGTAAATTATAACAAATTGTATCATTCGGCAGAATTCCATGAACATATTGAAAGCTAAGACACGTTATATCAAGATAAGCATATGACAAAAGCTATTGTTCTGTAGACCAATTACTCGCGGCTCGCGAATTACCTAAGCCTCATAATATAAATTAACCGTCGGCAAACAGCGGAAAGATTTCTCTAGTTATACGCCAACACAACAATTATTCGTAAATCACTTTACTATATGTTGAAATTTACGAGAGCGCGCCCGGTGAAGCGCCGACTCGCTCTTTGCAGTTGCGTGCTCTTCAGGCGAATTGTAACCGATACGCCTACGGGATAGAGTTTACTTTCTTAACATTCCCTACTGTTTGTAGAGAACACAACATTCTGTAGCAAAAGAGAATATGCATGGCGATTTCGTGATGAATATTCATTTCCTACGGGGCATGAAATTTATTGTGTTTTACATTTATATTCAACTCAGCTGTCTTATGTAACGGTAGCAGTGTGGAATTAGCAAATTGTGGTAGATTGTGTTATGAATGTAGATATTTGTGATGCGACTTTCCACCGATAGGTACCCAACGCAAATACGAAGTAGATAGAGTCAAAAAGAAGGTTACAAGAATATTAACGTATTGAAGATATTATATTGTGTTGTTAGAATTTGCAAGTACGAATACAAAGCAGTCATAGACTATAGATAAAGTACAGGTAAGTCAACCGTAAATTATTAAAGACAATTCATCCTTTATATCAGTAAGTCGTGATTTCGTTCATATATTTATACGATTGAGTGAAACTTCCAAGTGTAACGATGATGCTTACACATTTAGGTAGATAACTTTTTCGTATTTACATTATGCATTTGCATCACATTGCTTTGGAACGTAGGCGTGAGTCTTTAAAATGAAACTGTCGAATATCCACCATATGTAGATCTCCGTAATCTTAAATTGCTTCCTCGAAATTGGATTGTTTGCCTTACTAATAAGTTATTTTCAGTATTCTTATAAGATATTGTGATTTTTGTAATTTAAGTTGTACTCGTATTTAACTTCAACTACACACCTACTTCATAATAACTTACTATCGTGAAACTATTTGTCAGCTAATTAGCTTAGTTCTGTTAGCAGATCTGCGATTTATAAAGCGATACTGAGTGGAACAGGTACACAATAAAGATAAATTGAGATCAGCCGAGCGTGGAGTGTAGATGTGACCCGCGCGGGGAGCAGGCGAGATGCTCAAATTATTTGACATTTGAAATATAATTTGGGACATTGTTAGTCATCGAACTTTGCGATCGACACACTTGGCACCTGTCGAATATTTAGCGCATAAATCCATAGCAACCAATCAAGCCGTTCTCTTGATGGAATCTGAGCTATATTTAATCAGCACGAGCGCGACAAGCCGCCGCATTGTTCTCCCGATTAGACTATCCAAGTGTCTGCTTGTATTCGATTTTATATATTTTTTTTAACTTATGCATTTAATAGGCCTAATAAGATAATCAAAAACTAATATTTAACACTTAATTGTTTAATACCTACATAGGTATGCCGTATGGCAAGTTAGAACATTGGTCACGAGTCCTAGGCGAATACATGATGTAAAGCGGTCTTTGTGCGCTCCATTTATGTAGTGGGATGAGTAACGTTTAAATATTCAGTTTGATTAGTAAAATACCAATGAAGTGCACAGGTGGAGCGGGTTCGGACGAGCGTCGTGCGGCGAGTGATTGCAGTGGCCGCGTCAAACAATTGATTAGTCGCATAAACTCGGTTTGGCGCGCGCTAACGATGCATCATCCAGCTTGATAATTAAATTGTAAATTAGCTAAGCCGATACTACCTAACTGCAGCAGGGCTGTGGTCGCGTTCTATCAGACACTATGCAACGATTGGTTTATGAACCTCCTGTGTTTATGATTATCAACCTGTGGTCCGTGGGAAGGAATATCGATCCATTCCATATTGTAATTAAAATGTATGCGATTTTTTCAAAGTTCCGCGAGTATTATTAAATAATGAGATAATGTTTTGTCAAATAATTAATTCCTTTCTCAACAATATAACTTTCGCTGATTTCACTTGTGGCTAATACCTATTAATATGAAATGGCATTAACTTTTAACTACGGTGTCTAAACTAATAAGAAAATTTATTACAACAAGAATCCGTTCATAACCATTAATTGGAATTTTGATTATCGATAGCAGCGATAATTTACGTTAATTGCACATAAATGAAAGAGCACAATACAGTTCCTGTAAGTATACAGCTGTAGGATACAATTACATAAGTTCATTTCGGTCTCGCTCGTGCTGATTGCGAAAAATTCAATCTTGTTTCATGGAAATTTAATTTAACATACAAAATGAAAAGCTGCCGTCGCTCGATATGAATCGATGTCGGCCGGTTGACTGCTCGTCTGTGTTTGTGGACGCGATAGTGCACTGTGTGCATATTGTAATCAATTGTCGAATTGTATCAATTTGTACTTTCAGTTTGCAATTTTGACGTGAATTCGTTTATTTGTTAGGACTGTTAATGAAATCGGCTCATGTTGTATTTTCTCATTAAGACCGAGCCAGAATCACGACTTTGATTTTTATTGAATGCTCAACTATTTAGGTTTTATTTGAATTCTGAAATAATAAAGTGTTGATAAATTATTTAGCAGATTAAGACAAGTACTCATTCCGCTCCAACCATCTATTACAATATGTTTTTAATTTACGAGCAATCTAAATAGCCGCTCTCCTCCCCCGAGTCGTTATAAGAACATGTCTTCAGTCAGAGCTTGTAAGTGCTTGTGATTAACGGCCGTTTGTCGCATACTCACTACGCCCGTCGCGCTGCATTCGCATATAAAATATATTAATAGCAGTTCGACGCACCTATCGCGAGAAGAATTCGCGTGCCGATCCCTTGTCAATAATCATTAATAGATATTTCAGAAGACAATGCATTCGTCTAAGTATAGCTGCAGTGACTAACGTCCCGTCTGTCGCGATGGCTCGCGCCCGCTACACGCATGCTCAACTCTCTTGATCTTATTATATTCAGAAAATTTATTTGTGATGGACCCGCCGTGACAGACGATGTCCCGTCTCACTGTCTCACAGTAATTATTAAACGTGTATCTCCGCGTATCGGCTCATTAGCAACACTGATATGTGGGACAATACCACTGGGTTCATGTTTTAAAACCAGAACCCTTCGAAGGTATTTCGTTTCAAAACGTGTCTATGGCTAATCTATTCCGATCTTGCGATAACAATAGCGTTTATGAGGAGATGCTACGAGACGCAGAAAAAATTGCCAAGCCTCGTAGAGCCATATGTTGGCAGGCGTCGGAAGTCGTAACTCACTATTATGATGCGAACGACACCAGTTTCATAAACATTGTTTTTCTTCGTTTCGCCCCTAATATTTATATTTATCAATCCATCTACGCATTTATTTATAGTCCAAAATAGCGAGCTTCCGAGGGTGCCCAGGGGGTGCGCTGTCATTACGATTTATTGTTTTCTTTGGTCATACTTTAGACCCCAATAACAGCTTCTTAAGTACGATATTGGTAAAATTAATTAAACATTTCTCTTTTTGGATTCTAAATTTTTATTTCATACATTTTACTTATTTGTGGTATCATGTACTATGATCTTCACGTTGTACCTACTTGTTATTTTTGTAATTATAGTTGTGTTATGTTTTTATAGATTAAAAAAAATATTATCAACCGAAATTACGCTTTTTATATTCCTAACAAACAACTGGTAGGTACCTACATTTCCTCACATTCCCATTTATTTGAATATATTAAAATGCACGCTGCAAAGCATGTGGTATGCAACGAAACCTCTTGGCCTAATTTTATATCTTGTATTTATAACTCATTATAATAAATATATACTGTAATGAATAAAGAGAGATATTCAATAATAGCATAAATTAATCAGCAAGTGCTTTTCTAGTTTTTATTTGAGCAGCGACGGAATCAATTATTTATAATTATTAGTGGTTGACACATGGTTGTTAACAGACGAGATTCTTTTTTTCTAAATAACTTACTTTTAAATATTTTTCATAAAACAACTAACAATCAAAAATAAATATTGTTTCTGACCAAACAAAACAGCAAACATGGCAATAGGCACATAATAATACTGGTAGTTATTTTTTATTTATTTCTAACCTTTATCAAGAAATTTATCGGTTTTCCTTAAAGAATAACACCCTGTTGCATATTTATTATGATATAATGCGATTGCGATTTTAATTTCTAGCGCTACGAAATTAAAGTTTTGGTAATATAAGTACTACTTTACTCTACCAAACTTGAATGTTATAGTAAATTTCAAGTTTGGTAGAGTACCTACTTATTTAAAAAGTAAAGTTTTTTATAAAGAAACACCTAAAGTAATTTAGTAGGTAAATTAAAGTACCTAAGTTGTTATTGATATTAATAACTCTACTTAAGAGGAGGCTCCCTTTCTCATTTCTGGCACTGAGAGACCGGTTACGGTACTAGACGCTAATACAGCCGTAATAAAGTTGAATATCGCGTGCGCTGTTTGGTCGCGTTCGAGCTCGAAAAGTAAGTCTCAATTCTTATTTCGTTTATAACTAAAGTAATAATTGATCTAGAGAAAAAATATCTTGGGATTCGATAGTATTAGTAAACTCTATTCTCTTACTGTTAAAATTTATTTTAGACATAAAGTCCAATTAAATCTTTAAAAAAATGTAATAATCCTTATAATAAATAGGCATAATTTTTGAATAAAAAATGAATCGAACGAAAATGTTACAATTACGTAACTGTCTTGTACATCGAAAGAAAAAGACTCAATAAATCATATACTAAAGTTCCATTTTGATTGTATGTGTGCCTGTTTCAGAATATTAATGCAAATTCACATAAAATTTAGGGAGCTTCCCCTTAATTAAACTCAAACTCAAACTCAAACATTCATTTATTCAATTAGACTACTATTTAGTAGCACTTTCGAATCGTCATTACATAATTATTTTAACATTTACCACCGATTCGGAAAGCAGTGATCTATGGAGAAGAATCGGCAAGAAACTCAGAATCGGCAAGAAATTAATCGACAAAAAAAGCTCATAGAATTTAGGTGCAAGAATTATTATCATAATTCATCTAGTTATTTTATTTTGAAAGTGTGGTTACTGTTTCGAACTAATAATGTCACACTTGCAAGCATATTTATTGTCTGCTTTACATTCTATTCGCCATCTGTGTTCGGTGCGCGTGAGTCTATCGATCGACGACGACCTTTGTGTCACTGAACTTTGGTGTTACCTGTCTGCGAATTGTGTTTCTAAATATACCACTATAAACAAACATGACAGACAAATTCTTGTAACGTAAAGGTCTATTTACACATAATGTGCGCATCTCTTTTAAATCCCAGGAGATGAAGCATAAAAGTATGGAGCACCTATTTTTGTCTTAACTAATCTCCGGAAACGCAAAATTGTAGGTGTCAAAAATACTATTTGACTCGTGCGGCAGCTAACTATACAAGTGCCCATATATAGCGTCA
Organism: Colias croceus; assembly: GCF_905220415.1. Taxonomy (NCBI): domain Eukaryota; kingdom Metazoa; phylum Arthropoda; class Insecta; order Lepidoptera; family Pieridae; genus Colias; species Colias croceus. The sequence goes on along the minus strand of NC_059539.1, from coordinate 7,096,786 downwards.
CTAAACAGTATTGATCGTGACAAGTTAACACTTCAAAATTCATATTTCGCACTTTATATAAAAATCTAAGTAGACGTCATAATGAGAGGTCTAATGCAGCGTAATTAATATCAAGCGATTAAAATTAAACAGAGAAAAGACAGAAATCAGAGGACAAGTATCAAGATTTCATGTCCTCTACAGTTGTAGCGGCAGTCTTCTCAATATTTGACATATTTATGTATACAGTAGGTGCAACACAGGGACATATGGCGCGGCAATTTATGAAGCCGAGGGCCCATTACCATTTTAAATATTATTTTTAGGGAATTTCGTGTCAGATCTCACTCGTCGGCTGGCCGTATATTGTGAGATGTGATCCTCTGATTAAGCCGACTTGATGTTTCTGTAGCACATTGCTTTCGGATATAGGTACCGATAATTAAACGTTCTGTGACACTAAATTACGTTCGTTATTACTGTCTGAGATGATAAGAACGTTAATAATTTAGTGCATATTTTAAAGACGATTAATGCCAACAATAACTTGGCAATGCTATACATCAACTGAATATGTTAGTGCGCAAATATGCGTTGACGCATGCATTGTAAATAAATAATGCAAACATTATAGCCCAGAAGAAAACTTTTCCATAAATATAACAAAGTAACTTTGAACCGTCTTACACTCAATAATACATTATAATTAATATATATCTAGGTACGTAATAAGATAAGTTTAGAAGAGATAGGTGGTTTAATGTTGAATGCCTAAGTTATAAATTATTGTGCGTTAGTTTTGTACACGGTTTAAAATAACATTCAATGTTAAAAGCAATTAATAGTTAACCAGAAGGACTATGAATGGTTCAGTTGTGAAGTAAAGTTAAGCAAACAGAGCTGGGTCAACCACGTCATTAAACTTTATGAAACGGAAGCCGTCAAAACCGACATGTGCTCCGTCCTTCGATTTGTCAATAACAACTGATCTGCGCACGCGCCGACCCGCCGTCTGATCCCTTACTCTACTCCATCAAAAGAAAATTAACCCTTATGACACCCACACAAAATGTATTTTACTTCAGTTCCTAATCCTATACAAATTGTTTAATGATGTGGAAAGAGAATATTGTTTACCTCCACATGTGATGAAATTAAAACTTTCGGAGGGTGTTACATCGATACGAACTTTTTAAATGAGCACCGTCTTCAAGATTAAAGTTTATTTCCTGTTTAATTTATTTACACTTGTTACTACACCGAAGGCGCTGTTGTTGCGGACCTGCAATCAAAACATTTCATGATACATCGTAAACCAACAAAATTCAATTTCACATTTGCGATTAAATAATAATATAAGTATACCGAAATTTTAAGCAACGTTTTGCTGTAAAGATTTAATCGAAACTTAACGCAAGATTACGATCTAATAAACGAAAATAATTTCATATAAAGATTTCTTCTAAGATAAGGGTTTATTTTGAGCGAGATAAAATCGCGTAATTAATTATGATGAAGGTGAAAAAAGACATGTTAAGAATACAAGCAATTACGCCAAGAACGTCTGAGGTATGCGCATTGCTGTCCTGTGAATGATAACCGATAAGTGGACATTTTGTAACATCGACATAAAGTGCTCTAGTTTTTGTTGTTTATGTTATTACACTTATGGACCTGGCCAATCATTATTTAAGTCATGTCGTTATAGTAGATACTTTTTGTCTTATTTTCATACATTTAAATGCTCTTTATATAGCTGGGAAAATATGGATAGTTTGGTGTTTATAATATTAAAAATTATATTGAGACATTGCCTTATTCCTCTTCTTTTATTTCACATCCTTTCATATTACAGGTTACCTTGAAATAATTGGTCTGTAGCGATAATACTTCGAACGCTTACAAGTACATTTATTTCGGTGGCCTGATGATTAATTTTACAATGCAGTTTATTTATAATTGAAATATTTTAAATACTGCTTTAAAATAAATCTTGTTGTTTATAGCACAAGAATTCATAAAATTTTGATAAGGTTAAGGTTAAGGTTTTAAAATAAAATTGTAAAAGGCTTGTGGTGTAGCAGAGAATGCAGTGGTCCGTGACAATAGGCCGGACACTGTGGCTGCCACCTTGCCTCCAAGTACACTCCAAAAGATAATAAATTTTAAGATTTATTAATTTACTAATTAATTAATTGATCATATTTGTTTTTGTGCGATAAGCTTAACTGAGTTGTGTTCTACATTGATACAGAATAAAAACTGGAGGGACAAAGTTGTTCATGTTTAAAATTTAATTAAATTTATTATTTTATGTTCTTACATTATCTATATAGATGACAGATGTAGGTTTCACATGTATTTATCCACTACGGTATTGTATTCTAGTCATAAAATGTTCCATTAAATTCGTAGGCAATATAGACATAGTATCACTTTACGACTTAATACCGTCGTAATCTAGGTTAATTGCGTTTAAATAGACGCCGAAAAGACCTCACATGATACAAAACTATGATAATACGCATTTTATATCGTATTTTCCAATCATAGTTGTTCAATACCGGTTCATGAATTTTGTTACCGATTGTACTAAACGCATAATAAACAGGTACAATATCAAACGGAAATATCGGGTTCGTCAACGCCATTATATTCATACAACAAAGGTCACATCGTTTATTTTACTCGAGGAAGTTTCATTAGTTATGTTGTCAGGTATAGGTACAAATGTTTTTGTTTAAATAGGTTCCAATAATATTATCACTGTTTATGACTAACAGAACATGTAACGCGAAATTGACGGCTTATCATATAAATTTAAACCTATCCCAATAATGTATACCCAGTAATTGGGAAATGGCAATGTTATCGCGTTATGTGCGCTAATTGTATTGTCATTTGCAATTGCCTTTTTTGTGGTGGTTAATGAATGATATAATAATATTTTGAAATGAATGAATGAAATGAAATAAAAAGATAGGTTAGTAACAAGTTAAATATTGAATGGTGTTAACATATCCTTTAGAATTTAGATCAAAATAAGATACAGTGTACAAAATGTCAAAGAACGCGAAGTGTTTTTCTGTGAATATTTGATACCTTTTGGCGGCTATATCGCTCAAATCAAAGGAAATATAAATGCTGTCCAAGGGCGAATATGCGGCAATCCCTCACACAAGTGGGTAAGACGACTTGAATTTTTAATGTTACACTCAGACCGTTGCAAACCGTAACAGTTTTCTTGTCATTGGTAGAGTGGAGATGTGAGATAAATTTTGCAGAGTGGCCCCATCTTTTCGTTTGACATTAATTTTTGATGCGAACAAGCTGAATACATCATACGTGGCTTTTCTAATGCCAATTTGAAACGTGTAATGTTTTTTTTTTGCTAGCGTAGGTAAGTAATTTAGTATATGTTATTTTTATAACATAAAAAACTTATAATTACATCAATAATAGGGGCCGTTTCTTATTGGAATTACAAAGAAAAATTATCAATTGCTCACCTTGAAACGACTTCCTCATAGTCTTTGATAATAATGACAAATTTAAGACAATAAAACAACTTCACTATTAGTTTTTATTTTCGGTAATCGAAGGTTAAATTAACAATACATAAAACCATGTCGCCATATAATTTCAGTTAATCGAACGCCTTGTAATCATGGCATGGACTGGAATCGATTAAAGCGTTGCGCTTCCCGTGTTTTTGTGGAAAAATTAAATTAAAAAAATTAAAATCATTAATTTCCTTGCTTTTTACGTATAATGAATCTATGGATGATCTGTATGGACAGTCAACTGTGACCGCTTCCTCGATAGATCATTATTTCTTAGATAACTTCTTACAATAAAAACTGCGGCTTTTGGTTTTTTGGGAGTTGATGTCATGCTTTTGTTATATGCAATGCCGCACTTGCAGCCTCGTTGAAAACATTTAAAAATATTAACTATCTTTTTGTTCACGATTTAATATTGCGATTGGGAAGTAGATCACCTCGTTGATTACGAGAATCTTTTTATTACAGTTTTCGACTTTAGTTATGCAGTGAAGCGTAGCTCCGTTTTTTTGAAATTTGTTATTGACGTTCGTCAAAATACAATAGTGTTTTATAACTGACTTTCGAAATAGAATTGATGATCAAGCTCATGTTTAAGTGACATCTACAAGTTGAAATTTGTTATTTCGACACACGAGAAGTAATTTCTTTATTAAACTTATAAATATTATAGTCCCATAAATTACATTTTATATCACCCTCTATTAAAACATCAAAATATTATTTCCCTACACTAACGGGATATGCTACGTAAAACGTTTCCCATCAACAAATATTTATTGAAGCTTGTTTAAGAAACACGTGCATATAAAATGGCCAAAATAAGGTTGTGTTAATGTTAATGGAGGCGATAAGCGGTCGTCTGTTACCTAAACTCCTGTCACTAAATTATTAATATTTTATTTTTATGGCCTGATATCATCCACTTTTAACGACCACTTTCCGGTTAAGCTTAATGGATATATTATTAATAACGTAGATATTCAAATGTTGCCAATGGTTTTTGTAACATCTCTGTTGACAAATGTATATTAATTATGTATAATCGTATTAACACTGTGCTAATGAAGTGTTTTAAAGATTTAGTGTATTCCAATTCTATATCTTGATGAAAATATTACGACGAGCTTAGGTCAAAATATTTTTGTGATATGTCAAACTTGTCCTAAATGTCAAGGGTTGACAGCGGTCCATGACACAATCTGTACCCGAGCGCGAATTATTAATAATAACGTTACCCTTTGAGTTATATGAAAAAACTCTTTAATCATAATATCACTGAAAACTATTTTAAAGTGTACGTTTCCATGTTACATGTTACACTTTTAAATTGGAATTCCTTACTAAAACTTCTTCAATAACATAATATGATTTTCTGTGCTAAAGTAACTTAATATCTTCTCAAGCGTTTTCTAAGGATCATTTTTGTTTGTATATCCCATTCGTCTTCTTCTGCGGAAGGAACAGCTCAATGTGTGGCTGTACATTTGCGTTATTAAATGATTTATGGAGGTGGATTATCGGGATAGAGAGCGTACAATGCAAATATAGAAGTTATGCCCTTGTAATAAGGTCAAATTTTGTATGAACAAATTAAGAGTTAATCATGCACAGAAGTCGTGTGTTGATCTCTATGTAATTGAGTTAACTGACACACTGATGACTTATTTGACGTCTGTTTTACTATTCTGTACTAATGCTGTCATGTCTTCCGTTATGGATTACGTCTAAATATTTGTGGACTGTTAATAGATGATTTGAAATTTTTATTTGGATAATTATTGTCTTCCTACAATATTGTGTATAAATTAGTCTAATTACATTGCATTTTAATTAAGGGTTTAAGGCTGTTTAGCTTTAATACATGTAAAAAATGTTCCATATAGACAATTTATAAATTTACAATGAAATTATGAAGCATATCTATTATACCAGGATATTTTGAATCCAATCGGAAAATGTGCCATAAACTATCGAATCGCGATTCAGCATTATCGATTTGACATTCATCGTTAAGGCATTATTTTCCCAGATCGAGATATCAAATTGATAAGTGAGGCACATTCGCAGCGGGCGGGCAGGGCATTATGAAATTGGCCGTACGTTAGAAGCCGTTACTTCCGATAAAATATAACAGGCCACGCTGCTCATATCTGTCGAACGAATGTGTAAGCTATTCCTAGTAACCGACTCACGTCCCCGCACCCATCATTTTATACGAAATATCAATAATGTATTAACAAATTGCAACTATAAGCGTGTTTTGATAGGCGATAAAATAAGATAGATCGGCAGTTCCGCGAAACAGAACGGAGCCTCGTCTGAGAATTTATTGTAAATTAATTAACAACCAACGATGATCCTTTGATTAAATTAAGATTTAATTATTAAGCGGTTGATTAATAATTATTTCGTACTGGAAAGTTGATTATAATATAAGAAAGATTTAATGCTGTTTAATTGTGATTTACAAATGTTATATGCCTATAGTTTCTTTGAAAACACTAAGCTTAACATTGCTTCTACCAAATTCGGTATACCGTTATTAAATGCTTAAAATATTTTAAAGTTACAAACAAAAATTAGATACTTAAGTAATATGATTTTTTTTCTCGTTTTTGAAAACGTAATAATTTCATACTGGTTTTTCGCATTATTTGTAGAAATAGTGTTTCGTATCTGCAACATATGACGTGCTCTACACTGGGGTGGTGGGCCAGGGCCCAGGGTGTAGCCTCAGAGATTTATGTGCTCATAACGCGCCGTTCCTCGCCCACAAAACGTTCAGACGTATTGATTTCATTTCAGAATTCATTTTTAAATATGTAGTGATGCTTCGTTTGAAGTCAATAAAGTTCAATTTTTATAGTTTGCAGGTTGAAGGAAATGGGTGAGTGCTTACCTGTGAGACGTAAAGTTTTCCTTGGATAGCAACTGGCCAGAAAACTAAGAATAAAAAAAGAACCAATACACTTAGAAGTAGAAATAGAAGAACTAAAGTGAGGTAGTTATTCTTGTATTATAGTTATACGCTTTAGTATTCAAATATTGTCCTTGTGAATCCTATTGTGGTATAATAATATATTTCACAAAATTCTGGAGAAATATTATGACAAGCAACGGAGTCTATGCATATGTAGCAAATTCTAAAAGATACAATTATTATTGCTGGCAAAATGACAACCAGGGAAAATCACTGTTACATAATCTCTCACGTCTTTATAATTTTAATTAAAAGGGTTAAGCTATGATTATATTATCATTATCATTATAAAAATTGATAGGGCCATGGTTTAATTAAATTTATTATTTTTTTCATATGTATGGACGGATAGATGTAACATACTTCTTCCTTCCTACCTACCTCCTTTTTCGTAATATTACTCCACACAGTAGGTTGCCTGGAAGAGATCACTCTTAAGTGATAAGGCCGCCTTCTGTGCTGGACTAGTTTTAAGTTTTAATTTTAAGAATTTATTTGTATGCCAGCACAATAAAGTGTTAATAAATAATATTTTTTATCTATACTAATATTATAAAGCTGAAGAGTTTGTTTGTTTGTTTGAAATTAATCTCAGGAATTACTGGTCCGATTTGAAAAATTATTTCAGTGTTAGATAGCCCATTTATCGAAGAAGGCTATATATCATCACGCTTAAGACCAACAGGAACGGAGCAACGCGGGTAAAACCGCGGGGCGCAGCTAGTTCATGAATAAAATTAAAGCAGCGTGGTCATATTATTAAACTATCAGACAAGTCTTGGAATAAAAGAAAAATTGAGGGATTTTCTTTGTATTCAGTACACTAAATCTTTTTCTACCGGGGATGCAGACCCAACGATAAATATATATGTATTCCATTTAAAAAATGCCCAAATATTCCATACATGCGCATCAGAGTAATTAACGTCGACCGTTTTGTCTAGACGCAGTTGGGCCGCGTGCCTATCGCGAGTAACTAAAAAGGTGTCGTTAGTAATGGTTTTTGAAACATCATAAAGATGTCAAGTCGCTGTTACCAGATTGTGGCTATCAGCCCGGCGTAATAGAGCGTGCGTAAAGCCGCGGTGTACCGTGAGACTATACAGTTTGTGTAAACTACGCATCATTATTTCAGCTTTTATGTATCAATCGTTTATTGTCTTTGCATCGGTTACGTTGCTGAATAATACTACTTAGCTTACCTTATTTTAATAGTCGTGCTGTGAATGTTTGAAATATTATGATCGGAATAAGCTGAAAAAAGATGTCCTATGTCTATGTTTTCTGTAATTATCTAAATTGTATTATGAGAGCATGTCGAATAAATAGTGCACTATCGTGATCTGCCCAAACCACTGCCCGAATAAATACATTGTACGAAAAATTAAAATAAAAAATCGTTAACATATTTTTTTGCTGTCGGTACTTTCTTTTAATCACTTCATAAGTCACCAGTGCGCTATTGTCACGGCTATCTAGTAATTTTTGATAGTCCGCGGTCACTTAACACTTCAAATTGTTTCGGATAGCTGTTTATTTATTTTAATGGCATTGTAGTGCTTAAAGAGCACTCCACTAATCAACTCAAGTGCGTTGTACAATGAATATGACGTGATATAAAGTAATTGATGTTAGTATAATGTTTACACCAGTATCCATAAACTTATCTATGGAAAATTTAAATGGACGCTTTATGTGCTTGTAAATGTTATTCAATTTGTAACGTAATAATCAATTGTCAGTTTTAATAAACCGAGAATGTGTTGCATACTTACTAGAAAATAAAATTATGTTATTATTTTACTTCACATTCATTCTTCCTTTAATGCATCGAATAAACTATATGAATAACAATAATCACGCCCTATTAATTTGCTTTGCCTATCCGGAAGTATAATATCATAGCATAATAAATTATGATTTATAGCCAACACGAATACTGAATTGAATGTATACTTCGAATTCATTCCCCTAATAATATTTATGCTTGATTTGCTTCAACCATCACAAGGCGGAAATTTTAATTTATGCGCTTCAAATTGTTTGTTTTTCTATAATATACTTTTTGTTTACGATCTCTAACAAAAAATATTGAATCGACGAACCGATAAGACAATATTTTATATAAATTGGCAACTGCTAGATTTATTTCTTGACTTTCATTTTAGTTTGTGAAAGTTCTTGTAATTTATTATGATAGAAGTGCCGTTTCAATTGACATATTGTGAAATATTTTCTATACTTTACTTACGTAATTATCTGTATAATTTGGTTTAGTAATAATTTAAATGAATAAGGTATACCTACCGGCGGTAAAGGTGTTGTTATGGTCGTGATATTTTAAAATTTAAATTAAATTGTTATGGTCGTGATATTTTGAATATTAATAAGTTTAAAATTATGTTCCATACGTAGTGATAGTGACCTACGTTTTTCTTTGTTTTAAGAGATGTTCCACAAATTATTAGGCACGTTCATAATGCATGTGATTATTTAACTGAGCGTTTTAAGAAGTCATCAATTGAGTCGATATCTGGAACTGATTATAATGCCCATAACAATTGGATACGCTCGAAGAATTCTAATCTACGAAAAGTGACTGAGCAAAAACCATGCTCGAGTCCTTCCAATGATTTCGTTCAATTATCGAAATCCATTTATCTCCTTCATGATTTACGCTTTTAATAGAATATTACGTTAATTAATTGGCTTTCAACAAAAGATTTATAAAGGAGAAAACTTCAACAGGAAATTGTAAACATTTAATAAATTGATCGATTCAGAAGTTAGTTTAAACCGACAGTTCGTATATCAGAGATCAAACGCAGTCGTGATTTCGGTGTTAAAAATATTTATTTGTTAGTTTACTATGCCATCTGTTTCGTCTGATAGTAATGTCACATGTAATATTATATACATTTGATTGAAATACCGTTTTAATTGGGCTTAATAAAATTGAGTTATTATAGTGAGTTAACCGTCTGAAGCAACTTCTAGCATTTAAGTAGAATACCTAAGTTATTCATCTTTATAAAGACTAATTTTACAAAGACAGTAATAATTCAACATACAAGTACTTAACAAAAATTAAATTTTATGAATAAGTGACAATATCGTTCGGTTTAATATGAAACAGACACTGAAATTCGATCTCTGTTATTGCGTGGATTAGACCGTGACTTGGACCTCAATTTAAAGCATAAATGTATTCAAACTCAAACTCAAACTCAAACATTTATTTATTCAATTAGACTTCTTTTAGAAGCACTTTTGAAACGTCATTACATATTTTAACATTTACCACCGATTCGGAAAGCAGTATCTACGGAGAAGAATCGGCAAGAAACTCCATAGTTGCTCTTTTTAATCATGTCAGTTTTACAATTTAATTTTACAAAATACATTATATGTGTTATATGTACATTATAATCAAAATATGCCAAAGAACTGTCCTGTATTCTATTATAAAATATTTACTGTTGGTACTGTTATTATTCAATATTATCTGCAATGACCAAATATGTAAAAAAGTATTTGAGCAAATATTTTTACAGAAGACAAAGAAGGATCTACATATAAAAGTAGTGCAATAACATAGCTGGTAACTGTTGAATAGTAATTGTAAAATATTCAATTCGAATAGTTAATCCTCTGAATATTCCTACTATTCACCAGTCGTCACTAGACACTTTTAAGTAAGAGTAAATAGATTATGTCAAGTAAGTTATCTTATCTATTGGTTAAAGACAAATAATCTAAATAAATAAAATATATATATATTTTTACATTGTGTTTGGATATTTTCCTTGCCTTCGGTGATAACTTTGAATTGTGTTTTTAATTGAAATCGTTCACTATTAGTTGTAGTAGGTAAATACAACAAATGTTTTTATACCCTTTATAAATGGTCAAATCTTTAGAGGTTTCTTCAGTTTTTATTTGTCAATAGAATCTAGTTGGTGTAGCAAGTCGAATATAAAAATTAAAATCAAAACACAACACATTTTTGAAATCCTTGTCTCTTTTCTTATCAATTCTTTTTCAAGCTTTAGTTATCTTCATGTAGGTACAACTGTAGGTAGATACTTAATGTGACTAATTGAAAATTAAGCAATTTGTACGAAATAAACAATTTCATTCATAATTCCTACAGAATTTATGATTAATTACCTAGTCGAAGAAAACAATGGGAATACGATGTATAATTTTAAATATTGGTAACCTATACAAATTATTGAATTGTCGAGTTCTTATTGTAAGTATAAAATAATTTTATACAATAAATTGTGTGTTAATCAATTAATTAATTATTTAAATCACTTTTCACCTCTCACCTCATGTCAAGACATTTCATATTTGTTTCACGGCAATCAGCATTTTAAAACTTGAACTTGATAATTGTTATTATTGTGGGACAGATTTAATACCGGTTTAACATTGCTATTTAGTTCTGTAAGTACTGACACCAAAATACTTCAACGTAAATATTTTAAGTGAAAGTTTACTTCAATAAGTATTGTTAACAATACTTTGTTTCCAACATAAAAGAGTATAATTACAATTGTGCCGTAACTAGTAACTAATAGGTCCTGTTGCGCTGTCGCAAATACATCTCGATGTGAAACAAAATAAAAAGACGCGCAGGCGTGTCGTACAACATTTATCTAGATCTGAGCATTCCGAGAACAGAGAACTCTGCTACCAAATATCATGACTACCGTCTTACAAATGAGAAAATTTCGCTCTAATTATTTATGAATGTGTTATCATCATATCTCGAGAGCTCACGACCCGGCGTCTGTGAGCACGACACGAGCAAAACCGTAGGTAATTAGCAAATGTGGCTCTCTTTGTTCTCATGGCACGTTTTGCATTGATTTCCCATCTATTGCTATAGACGAGCTGCGCACGGGGAGAAGAGTCGTCGACGTATCGCTAATAAACCTCCATTACTTTCATTAAAGCTATCTGCGGACAGTGGTCGTATCGCGACGTCGGCCGTCATGCCATCGACACATAACAAAATTAAACGCGATGACGCTATCGAAGGCCGCGCATCGAGCGCCGCTCCGCACTGCTCAACCCGACTTCACTTAATTGCGAAATGCGAATAAATGACGATAATACGTTTAATCGTTACACTGAGCACCGAGCTCGACATCATTCTCTGTAATCCTAAATCTCGTTATGGAAATGACTGGAATACCTAAGCATCTATAATAAATTAAGATTCAGATTATCGTATGATCCAATCGTAAATTAAGACAAGATACATAATTAAGGCGAATAAATAAAATGGTTGGCATTTCGACGGGAGCACGTTCGATTCTGCCGCGCGATATTAATCCTCTCCATTTTGAGCTATGAGCCCTCTTTAATAAAGTATAGTTTGATTCGTTACATTTAATTGCGATTCAATCGCCAACAATATTGAAAGAGGCAGAAGAGTGCGGAGGCGGGACGGGGCTCTGAATGTCACGACAAGATTTTTAATTACGGCTAAGATATCATCTAAGAACTGCAGTCCCAGCTATAAGTCGGCGACACATCGTGAAATTACAATTCAATAATTATTTCTTGGGAGACCCTCAAAGGTTAAGGTAATAATTTTAACTTGTGACAGTTTTACTGTGCGCTAACATGAACTCGCGGAGGAAGAGCGCACAATGTATGAACAATGAGCGGCGCGAGGCGGGAAGCGGTGGCCGCGGCGGGTGTCGAATATGATCTGAAGTTTATTTTCGTTCTTCTAATGCGTCTTCGCTGCCGTTCAGAGGACAATTAAAAATACAAAAAGTAAAATGTTCGTTTCAGACGTTCATTGTCTTCGTTATTAATAAATTCATTTTACTGAGTTGAAGTGGACGTGTATATTTTATTCGCTTTAAGTGGTTTCACATTGTTTTTGTATTTATGTTCGGTTATTTTCGGCGAAGACATTATAATACGGCTCGTAGGGGAAGATGTGAAATGGCTCACTGTTACTCCATTAGAGATATTTGAAACCACAAAGTGCACTCATAAATTGTCATTTGTGGTAATAACTGGTTAAAAATAACTTTTATTTAATAAAAGCGTATTCTAACGAGCTCGAGGGAAAACACCCTTTGTGCACGCTACAATGTAGATATTACTATTTTTCAGTGATATAGAGATGAATATAGCATTAAGCATAGTAAGCACGCATCAGAAGCAATAGGCACGTCGCAGGCCGCTACCATTGCATTTACTTTACAGCCCTGATATTTTACAGGCAAGCTCTTAACTTCCATATGTCCGCTTTTATAGTCTGCTTCACGTTATAGCTTAATGTCACGAGATCCTCTGATTTGAGGCTTTTACTTCCTTAAGATAATATTACTTAATGTTGAACGGGTAAATATATTAACGTTTACTAACTTGCCATTTATTTAAATTGTTTTGTTTAAATAGTTTGTTCTAATTAATTGATGGATAAACCTAAATGCGTTTTTTTCAAGGCTTGTCTATTATTAGGACTTTGATTGTAATTGCTAAGAAATAAATTACTATTTTACAAAAAAATTTTAACATTTAATTTCTTCGAATTATTGAACTAATAGATAAAAACAAAAACATTCCTGTGTGGTCTAATAAATCGCTGTGCTATTACTACGGTGACAAGCAAACTTTAAATTAACAAATGAATCGAAGGGGCATTACTCTTGGTGAATTTCCGGCTCGAAAAAATAGAAGAGGCTTCGCAACAAAGTGAAACAAGATCCACTCCACTAATCCGACAAAAGCGAGCCTTGTTACCCTTCAAATTTATTTATAAGAAAACTCTCGGACAAGTCGTTAATACCTATAAAGTAGGGGCGAGAGAGGCGCGAGCGAGTTTATAACTCACGTACCGAACTTTACTTGCCGACACATAAAATAATAGGTGTAAAAACTTACACGGGAATGTACTCAATGCGGCGAGCTGCGAGATGGACGACGCTCTAGCCGCGCCGCTATAGCTGCTATACACCGTCACCTTGCGACTTGCGACTTGCGAGCCTTCACTCTTTAACATTCTACTTTTTTTTACTGACAATATTGTATATTATGTTGCTAATTTCCCCGTAAATCGTTTTAAACTGAGCAGCGCTTTATCTGCAAGGATATTATCCTGTTCTTTTTTTAGAGAATTATTATAGCGAAAATAATGAATATGATATCTACCTTGAAAAAGAATTACCTAATGAATATCCTTTTTATCTATAAGAACTTCGATTAAAAGCTTTGCAATGAACTGTCTTACACAATTTCCCATGGTCAGTCTGCACTGTTTTTCTGACCCTACTATTGTTTGAGGTGAGGTTGCACTCGGTTCGAGTTCACAAACTTTTATCAAATTTCGTGAGCCCACTTAATTTGAAATGCTTATCGGTAGACACAATGGGGGTAGCGCAAGAATTATTTTCTTGAATAAATCATGATAATGAACACCTTTCGAGCCTTTTATATCGTTTAATTCAGATATCACTGCGGAAACAAACGTCGGTTTATCCCGCCATCTGGGGCGCATGCGCGCACCGGTAATCGTTAACCCTGAGGTGATATTATTTTGGATATCAATTTCCTTTATCATTATTATTCAAATCGTTCTTAAGCGCGGGTTCTAGAGTCCAGTTTACAAATATTATTGTTGTAGCACAGGCGTAAAGATGTATGACACGGATTCGAATTCGAAAACGTGCATAGGAGCCGCGGGCGTAAGACACGTGCGCTAGCGCACCTTGCAATGCATTATTTCTGAACATTATATTAATGTGAATTTTATTTAAACTTATCACTCTTTTATAATTGTGATCATATTCATAACAAGGTCTATTGATATATTATCAGTTAAGGGCATAAGTTTATTCATGACAATAGCTAGTGTGCATTTTATAGTTTTACTTATGTTTATCCTGTCTTACTGAACGTTGAATTTTTACTTTATCAGTTGGCCATAGATAGATATTACAAAACATATTGCAGTGAAAATTGATTGTGACAAGAAATATATGTGAACGTATAACAATAAAATTGTCCAATGCTTACGTATACGATACTTCGACAACAAATTATAAAATATATTTGATATTTTCACTCTTTATAAATTATGCTCTACCTACTACTACTGATGTATCATTATATAAAATACTTACTTAAAATTTAAATAAATTTTTACATTAAAAATAAATTAACAACCAATCAGACTGAAATACAATATATAAAGAATGCACATCGCAGTAAGGCTATATGCCTCATATTTGCATGCAGTCACCCAGTGACCGAGGTCAATCAGCGTCTATGCTCAAACGATAAATTTCTTTTAATAAGACACAAATACAACTTTGTTTCTTTTTATGTCGCGAACCAAAGAAATTTAAATAAAACGCTGTTATCAGATTCGACAGGTGGAGCAGTTTTTCTTATTCCTTTTAACTCCGCTGTAGGTTACGGATTAGTCGGTAACTAATCGATTCCTGATACGGATAGAGCTCTTTATTAGCCTAAATGCTTTATAATATTTAAAACAATGGAAACTTTGTATTATCTGTAGTAAAATTTATCACCGGCTTTACATATACAAGGAATACACACCAATGAATACATTCACACCTATGATGTCATTTCATTGTATAATGACCTATGATTTATAAAAGAGCTAGATACGTTACCCGCTCTCTATTTTGGCAAGAAAAAACTCAGGTAAGTGCCCGAGTTTCACTTAGTCACGCACCATTCAGCGTCGTGGCTGGACGTTCTTTTTATATTTTAATCGGCAGTTGTTATTACGAAGTAGGTACATGAGTGAGACATGTATTATGTCTCGTGCGTGAGAGTGAAAGAGAGAACAACTGTATTGGTGATAATGCGTTAGTAAGTAGGTATGTATTAATTACGCTGTTTTTAGTGCAATGATGTTGGCGTATGCCGCGTCTACTAGTATAATAAGTCATTGATAATGACACTACTTGTACTTTTGACTCATAATTTACTTGCAACAGAACTATTGTAACTTAAACCGTGTAAACGCTCAGTGAAAAATATTCACACGCACGTATTGATTGTAAAATAATTAGTCGTGAAAGTAATCGTTTACTCGTATTAATATTCATCAAGTAGTTAATCAGTCAGTCAGTCAGCGGCCACCCACATTCGCAGTTGTCGCAACAACTACCGTTTTCTTCACCATCAGTGTATGCATCGTCATACTAATTTAGCACAACTCCGTCTACCAATAGGCTATGTGCAATAAATATTTAAGATTAATCTGATTGGACCCGTAGCTAGTTAGCTTAGTGAATACTAACGATCGCTAAGGACTCGATTCTCTTAAACCAGGTAGCGAAGAATTTGTTTATTTTGCATATGAGTTTTGTTTTCTATTTATTTTTATGAACCATACTAATAAATTTTATAAGAGCAGACTTTTATAATTTATGTCGCAAGTATCTACATCGCAAGATAATGATAACTAGTATACAATTAAATTGGATGTAATGTTTGTAAGTATGTTTAATGAATGCTATAAACAAAATTGCTCCTATTTTAAAATACTTATTTCATCAATTTTTTTAAACCTATGCCTAATTTCATCATGTTTTTTTAATGGACACGATAACAGCTTTTACAGTGCGTAGATATACACGATAAAAGCTAATAATATAATATAGTTGTTTAAATTCAAACATCGCTATGCATAAAGTGGCTAGAAAATATTATGTTGTTCATAATCTTAACTATAGTGACTGACACATAAATTAAATCAACGACTTTAAATCAGCCGCCGTTTACATGCAAAATAACTGCGAACAGAAGACGATCGTACTTTGTATCGTCTGATTTGTAGGACTTTGGGTACCTATCAAGTTACAAATTGTATATCTAAGATCGATACGGCCGTAATGAAGAGGGCTCAGCATTTAAATACATTTGCATATTAGAATGCGTTCACTCTATTGCTGTGCGGGGCTATAGCGAGCTCGCTAACTATATGTCATTTTGCATACTTGATACCGGACAATTGAATAAGAGAATTGCACTAACCGAGAGGGAGCTAACTCATTTTCCTCATATAACATATTAATGAAAGTAGTATTCTATTACCAGCCATTACGAGTAATGTAGGTATACGTGACGTTATTCACCTCTCAGTTTATGTACCTGCCAGTCGTAGATATCAAATTGTCTTAGCATAACATTGATTAAGATACATTTAATTTAATCGTCGCGTGCGTAATAAACAACCTACACAGCTAGTTAATAATTAAATTAAAATAAATAATGCTTTAAGCAACGCTTTAGCTGAATAAGTTTCTTGTCCTTGTTTTAGCAAAGCTATTGATTGGTACACGTTGTTATCTCTATCTGATCAAGTTACAATGATTTCACAGTACAGATTTATCGGAGCCGATATTACTTCATAGCGTACAATCAAATATTGCGTAACATTTTAAATATGTACACGTAACAAAGGTTTAGGTAAGAGTTACCGTGGTGTTAGTGAACTGCTTTAATTCTGTTGTTCCAACGGCGATGCATCATTGCGAACGGTTAGGAGCTATTACGGGGTAGAAACTAGAAAGCTGCATTCACGTTTCACATATGTATAATATACGTTACGCGTTTGTACTGCACATAGGCTAGGTCGTAGCGATGTGCTCGATAGCGACAATTAATATGCAATGTCGTAGCACTCGTAAACTAGTCACGAACATATGCCAATATGTTGGTTCCGTTAGAGCTTGGGATATTTGTACGATTCGGCTATTATTACTGAATGACGATGCTCTTGTTCAACGTATTGTTTTGTTCAATTTGCGATACGATAAAGGCAGATGAATACTGATTTAGATACTTTTCAGCTAATGTAACTTGAGTCTTATCATCAGAACTATTAAAGTATAGTTTATCTTTCGAAGAAATGGCGTGGTGACTATTAAAAATATTTATTGAAATAACAGATTACAGAAACATGCATTCCAAATAAATACATCAAATGCCTCAACAGTTTTTCACATTTAATTAGAGGAGCCACGTAGAGCTAATATTATCTACCTACTACTAATTAGTAATTCGAGCAACCCACGTTAGATATTCGTACTATCTATGTAAGAGAGCATTCCCTTACAAGCTTATTAGATAGAAAAGCATAGTGCTTACATTAGTAAGAGGGTTAATCAGTGATAATGAGTCGCGGTGCGAACGGTATGTTAATACTGCGGTATCACACATCGGCCGACGACGGTGTATCGGCTGATCGGACGGCGGCGCCAGACCAGGCTTCGTCTTGACCACGGCTTCATTATGCGTAAACGATGCTTTGGCCATTTCATAATTTGTATCAATGCTGATTATTTCTGCCAATTAAGGGCTGTGGAGTTCTATTTGTAATAAAGATAGAGAACAATAGTTATGTAGAGAGGAAATGATATGTTTGTGTAAAAATGATTGTGAATTAGTTCTGTTATGAAAAATGTAAATAAACATGAATTGAGAGGATTTGTTAGATAGTAACAATCTTCCCATAACTGGTATGTGAAAAAAAAGTTGGTGAACCTAATGACACAACTGCAGTGTTCTATCTATTGATTTGTTTACTGATACTGTTATTTCACTTTTGATAAAAACAAAAACATAGGTACAAAAAATAATTGGTACCTACAATTTTTGTCAATCTAAAAATATGAAGCGCTCAACTTAAAGCTTTTATTGAAAATCTAAAAAAATTAATAGATATACTGAGTATACCTACTACGAAATCCCAATGAAACTAATAAAGAAAAGTTATAACAATTCTATATAAACTATGTTATAATTAGTGTTAATGGTTTCACAACATAACATATACAAATAACACGTTTCAACCATAAGCATCATGAACATGAAAAGCCTGAAACCCGAGCGGAAAGTAAAAAAGCATGATATGTTCGTGCAGATTGATGACCTACCGCAACCCCGAGGTAAGAATAAGCAGGTAGGTGTACTGGGTAGGCATTAACTGACGTAAACGCAACGCACAGCATAATAATTAGTCATTAGAAAGTAAGCAGGGGGCGATGGGGGCAGGTGGGAAAGGGCGGGGCTCGTCCGTTTATCTGAAATTACATCTTTTATGGGTATCCGCGATTATTCCGCGCTGCAGCGACTTGCGGCGCGTTACTGCCGCTCGGAAAACAGCTCCGTGTTACCATCGGTGTTCAACATAATCCCCACTATTGCTTTTTATGAGATTGCTCCTATTTTCGCTCTTAACTTGTCGCGTTTGCAAACCATTATGTTGTCTGTGCACTCCTAATGTGACTGCTAAATCTTTTAGTTTTTGTTTTACGTATTATTTTTCCTAATATTTTGAAGAAAGAGCAAACATGCTAGCTATTGAGTAACTTTTTAAATATTATTGTACTTACTGAAATTTTAAATAGAAGTTATGAAAAAAGATGATTTTTATTTAATAAAGCTTCAAAATTGTCAGATATCTACTCAAAAGGTAATTTAGAAGAAAGATTTAACATCCAAAGCCACATTTACATCGTTTGTAATACCTACAGATAAATATATCAAGCCTTTAATTATCTTGGGAAGATGGAAGAAGTAAAGCGTTATTATCATTGTTTGTAACAAAGCACAATCTACAACAACAAACGAATAACTCAGTGGAGTTAACTTGAATTCATAATCAAGTAATTTATGTGCACGGCGAATAAATTAGGCGCTCGAGCCCGCGCGTCGCCCATAACTTACCCCAATAAATTGCCCAAAGCGGGCCAACTTCATTTTATCTCCAAATACTAATAAGTATGTACATAGGTACACAATTACTTGCTTTTTACTGCCATTTTATATTTAGTACCTACGTTTTTCACGCTGCTAGGGCTTTTTTATGTACCTACGGGTTGCGATAAGTGGCTGATAAGATTCGTTATGCTTGTAAATAACCGTGCCCCTGGCGAACTACAAAAATGTGACTTATGTATTAACACATACAATTAATTGTTACACTTTAATATTTGTAACTGATATAACGAGAGATAACAATGTGGAAGTCTAATGAGCGATAATGTTCTGAACGGCGTACGAGTTAAGAAGTAAATTTGAAAAGCACTATGTCAAACACTTGGTATGTTTTGTCGCTGAACGTAATACTACGTATCAGGTAGCACCTGCTTTGCATAAGGCGTCATGTGGAGAACCCCACGTTTAAGTGTAAATTTTGCGATTAAAAGTACAAAATTGAGCATAAACATGAAAATAATATGGGTTATGATAATGGAAATGGGACATGAAGCTAACATGCCATATGGGAAGCATATCATGATTTCCTTTTGAATTAAGGTGAATGAATTTGGTGTTCTAAATTATTTGTACTATGGACGCTAGAATGTAGGTGATGTCCAAATTATTACAGGTATCGCCGAAAGTAGGGAAATGATTAGATATTCTGATGTTTTCAGTTTCAGTCATGTAGTAGGATAACGATTTATCTTCGCACTAAAATTACAGCTTATCCATTTATTAATACAAGAAAATTGATTGAACCCAGCAGAACACTGTTTAATAATTAAAAGCATTTTAACTTTTATATTAATTATATATTTAAGATCAACAAAATCTAAATTATTTAAATATGCACATTCAACCCCAACACAGTCCAAATTGTACAATAGAGACAATAAAATTAACATACGCCGAATCAAGGTGTCACCGCGCAGGAAGTCCGACGTAATTTGTAAGCTTTGTGATTAATAAAATGTACTAAATGTGACCCGAATAGCACAGATTAGCGGCCACTTTATCACTTCTATACCGAGTTAACGTCGCGTGACGGTGCCCGTTTGAAACTCATAAAGAGTCCAAAGCAAAATACACTCGTAGATAACACTTGGTTTACGTCTTCGGGCCTCCCACTTACTAACTTTAGACGGAGTCACGGGAGGGTCAACTTTAACAAGTTTATTTAAGTTTACCATTATTTATAATTGAATTTCCCCCCTAATTTGGTTGCTGTGTTTGGAAGGTTGTCCTGTATTGGTAACATCTGTGAAAATATTAGAAATCCTGCAGTTCTTATTTATTTCCTAAGTAGTATTAACAAGTACATAAGATATTATCACGTGAGCATTTTCGCATATTTCACGCTTTATGTCAAAGGCAATGTAATATTCTGAAGAAGAGAGCTGGCTCTATGTTCTAAAATCTTTTTTTAAAACTTAGAGCTTTTGAGCTACATAAGGGGGAACATGCGTATTTTATATTCGTTCTTATAATTTGCTCTGTATAAATAACATTGTCTTATCTGCAAGGATAACTCACGCTTCTCCCATTATCCCGCCTCAAGCGCATATTATAAAGGTGTTACTTCAACATTATAGGGACTTCAGATTTACATAAAGTTTTCTATTATTCGCTTATCTCCTACATGACAAGAGTCGCACACTAAACATGAATATATTTGACAAATTTTAGTAGGAGCGTAGCCGACAGTCGCGTTGGTGCGAAGTATTCTGGAATGTCTGCGAACGCCGGCGTAATCCGAATGCAGCAGAGTAAGGCTATGAACATTTGAATAATCGTACCGTGTTCAAAGCCGGGGTATTATATGATAATAATTTCACGCGCGAACGCTTCACGCCGGGTGCCAGCCCCTCACCCCTCTGCTCCGTACTCTGCGTCCAAGGAATGTGTAAAAAATGTGACCACATTCATTACAATATGAACATTATTCACACTCATTTCATAACGCTATACGTTCTGAACGTTAAACATTTCACGGTGATATCGATAATGGTATGGATACCTGTTCTGGCTATTCAATATTCCTCCCCACAATTTTCTTTAATTAATTGATACTACAAACGTTAAAAATCGGTGAAGTGTTAAACACGCTACGGAGGGTTGTACTGAGGGGAAAATATCAAATTGCCTAGAATGAAGGATTATGAATACAGACGCAGTTACGGCCATTTCAGTCGGAATGATGACGTTGTCCCTAACTAAGGAGTCACAATGTGTATGATTGAATAATTTCATACTTAGATAAGTATCATCTTTTATACATATCTATCGTAGTTTGTATGGTAATGGAGTAGCAAGCGAGCGTAAAATGATAACAAAAAGTATAACAAATATGGTCGTAAATCTTTGTGTACCTATCTGGCAGTTAGTTAATGTGTGAAGTTGTTAAATTAACATATCATAAAATTATAAAGTTTACATTATAAAGCGGACATCATAAAATTTGTAATTCATAGAAGTGTTTTTTAGATTGCGTATCAGTTGCGGGAATGTTGTTAAGTTGTGCTTGTAATTATTAATTTGTTCATAAAGTAAACTGACACCACGGTCAGTGAGCACACGCGTGTCCCTTTACAATTAGCTACCGCTAAGATTAATCAAGCCAGGATTACTTGGCTGTAACATATGCAATAGATGTTGCGTTTAATTGAATCAATTTTTTGTCATGCTATCACGATAGGGATAGGGATATTTTTTATTTAAAAAATCTAGCTTATCTCTAAGAAAAAAAAATCTAAATAATCATCATCGTGTGAAGTGCATAATATACACACACCGGCACAATTAGCGGAACAGAAACCGATACGCGAGAACATCGTCTGGGATTTGAACGAATGGCAGCAGGTTCTCTTTACTGATGAGTGCAGAGTTCTTTTAAAACAGATCAATGGGAGACAGCGAATATGGAGACACAGAGGAGAACGCCAAATATAGTCTAATTTTGAACACACAGTGGCTTATGGTGGCGGCTCGATAATGGTTTGGGGAGGGATATGTTTGAGAGCTCGCACGGAGTTATTGATAGTCACAGGAGGGACCATGACAGCAGATAGATACATCAGAGACATTTAAGAAGAACATGTTGTACCATTTGCCCCATTTATTGGTGACTACTTTATTCTAATGCAAGATAATGCTCGTGCTCATAGTGCACAATCGGTACAGGCATATCTGAGCCACATAGGTATACCGGTGATGCAGTGGCCAGCAAATTCCCCCGATATGAATCCGATAAAGCATGTCTGGGACTTGCTAAAAAGAAGGGTTAAATCCAGAATGCCACCCCCCCAACAATCTGAATGAACTTGGAAACGAATTACTTGAGAAGTGGGAGCGGTTGCCTCAAGAAATCATCGATAACATAATCTGTAGCAAGCCCAGACGAATGGAAACCGTAATCAGAGCAAGAGGGGGAAACACTCGTTATTAATTTTGCTTTAATTTTATTGTCAAATCATTTAATGCTTACTTTTTTTATTTTTTTGTGATGGTTCATAATCATCTAAAAATTTCACTTATTTCAAATTTCTTAATTTTTCAATAAAAAATAACGAAGACTTTTCAAGTCTTTTAACAAAAAGATGTTAATCAACTTGTTATTTTGTATCGAATTACATTTTCGTCAAATATATGCGTTATTATCTCATAGTCTCACTTTTTTTTTGTTCCGCTAATTGTGCCGGTGTGTATATTATTGAAGTTATACTTCTTTTGGCGCGATGGAGAAAAATGATGAGAGTGATTTTTTACGATGCGCGCGCACACCGACACCTAAATTTAACAGCATGAAGTTAGTTCTAGGTGGTATGAAGATTGATAACTATGTTCAAGTTGTATATTCTAGTATTTTTTCCGTACGCCAAAGAAGTATAACTTTTAACGCGTGTACATAAGTACACACACTCTTTTATGTGATAAGTCTTTCAAAGCTTTTCAAGCTACGTATTCCAGCAAATTAATGTACCATATTATACTTCACGCTTAATGGATGTCTCTACCTATTTCTATTTAAATAATGATAAATGTATTGATATGTCTTCTACTTTAATCAAACATTAATAAAATATATGCATTTCCTTCCTCGATGATAATGGGTACCCTTTGTTGTACTAATTTATTTTTATAAATGTGTAACTATAAACATATAATTAACTAGAAACTTCATGCACCAGTAAATGTAGACATTAATTTCCACGCTAGTTTATCTATTTGGGCGCACAACCAGCCTTTATCTATCATCATTCTTAGTGTTTACGGTGATAAACAAAAGCATGATTACAATGACAATAATTCAATTTATGTTATAACTTATTCAAATTAAGGTTCGTTTTTCATCAAAACAGGAAAGACGCATAGCTCTTTTCGAAGAACACCGTACGCACGGAAACAACTTACGTATTGCGTTTACTCGAAATTATTTTAATATGCAAATAGGAAAATGTGAAGGAGAATTGTATTTCGGCGACGGTGAGGTGGTTACGTAGACGTATTCTTTAAATTAATGGCGTAGCGAGATTAGAGTACTGCTAACTGCTTTACATGGAGCAAGCTTACACGGCGAGCCTCGCTCGTTTGTTCTGAGAAACAGACAAATGAAAGCACATAATTACTAGGCCGCCCCGGTCTAAATGCAACAAGGATTAGAATTAACATGCGCGCCTTAACAAGAACGCGTATGGCATTTATGACTGAGACGCTAAAATGTGACTGTCTATTGGGGTGTTGAAGGAAGAATCAGAATCGATCTCATGGTTAGAGAGCTATAAAACTTTAGTGTCATTATGTGTTTGTGAAATCTTTTTACAGTGTGTTAGGCAAATAGTAATTTTCTATTTTCTAATGATAATAATATAATACGCTTTATGAGAATTGTCAAATTTCTCAAATACCATTGTTCACTAGGTAGAAATAATTAAGTTCCTCTCTTTAAAAAGTATGTAGAGTTTTTGTGGTGTATGGTAAATGAACTTTTATTATTTAGAACCAGTATGCAAGCAGTATATAGCACACAGATAATTTATAGATATACGAAGTTGTGAATGTGTAATAAATTAAATGCCGAAGAAGATATAAATTGTTTTGTCTTCTTTAAAACACGTAAATCCATTCCAAGTTGCACGTTTTTAGATATCAAGTCGTAATTACCCACAGTCAGAGCGGCGATTAACATCTGTCGACTATTAAATAAACTCAGATTATAAGGGTTCAATCATTGCAAGTAATTATTCTTATCCGTCGGATGTTCTCAAAGAGCAGCCTGCCTCGATCTCGACGTGTGCTCCGGCATAATTTTCTCATGATTCGCAAGCAAATCAAACCCACCCTACCCTTTTATTAAGCAGTCACATTGGCTTGACTGCCTAATGTTCCTGTCTATCTAACTACTCACAATAGCCTTGTAATTGTATAAACGGTAGTAGGTATTGTATTGATTTTCCGTAGGAATAAAACAATTACAGCTCCGCGATTCATTTATTTTTGATGTTGAAACACGAGTAACTTTGATAAAAATGAATGAGCATAACATTTTTATGCGTCAAGAGTGCTTCAGCAATATTTCTCATTGAAACGGAGCAAAATGATGTCGATGAATGCTTTACATGAAAATAGTATCGCGCTGAATGGGTGCTATTCGACGACATCAGGATCGTAGCGCATAATAGAACATCATGTTCCTCCATCGCTCGCATCTCGTCGGTCAATCTCGATAGTAATGGGGTGTTACGGCGAGGTTATGTGAACGCGATCAAAACGCGCCGCGTCGGCTCACCGAGCTCTGGTAAAAACAACTGTTGCTAACAGAACGATTATAATATATTAGTTGCTCTTTAATTGCGCCGATATAATTACGACGGTCTGCCGCGAATACGTGACGATATCCCGGCCGCTCTGCCCACGCTGCGGAGATATTAAGAGGAATAACTCGAGCTAACCGATTGAATGTTCCGTGATAATGAGTGCCGCTCGCGATCGAAGTGTCATTAGGAAGTCGTAACTGACGACATGCGCCTTTAGTAATCTTGTATGCCTTTCATAGGACATTCATCCTCTTAATGTGCATGGATTCCATGATACCTCATTTGAGAGGAAAGTATTTTTATTGATGCCGGTTTTTAAATTTTTATTATTGAATATGAGATGATTTTAATCTATTTTTATTTTAGTATTTTGACCTTAATATCTGTTATATTTGGCCTTTCTTCTTATGTAATATAGCACTAACATGATGCAGGTTATAGAATGTTTTTATTTAGGACATTACTAAAAATGCAATTTAGGCAATATAAATACGGTAATACATCTCTTTATGTAAAATTAAATACTTATGGTCATTTCACAGAACTTTCAGAATAGAAAAGAAAACAAGCACGTTCTCGAGCTTTTATATATACCGGGGTATTCTTTTTCGTTCTGTATGATGACACTAATTATCCAGAATGTCAATTAATGCAAATAATATTGTACTGCAATTTATCAATGAGCTCTACTAAAGAATTTATATTACTTGCATATCATTGGAATAACTTTACCTTGGATTTAACGTTTATCGTCGAAATAACCTTTGGCAAGGGAAAATTAATTACAGTTATCTCTTTGTTAATTTGCGTTAGCCTTTATGATTACGAATACAACACTAAATACAATGCCAAAGCTTTTTGCTATAAATAAATATTACTATTCCCAGCAAGGATAAAAATTATGAATTAATTCCGATAGGGCGGCACCTCTCAGACGCGCGACATACTTCGTCCAGATAAGGGAAAAGCGTCGCTGGCTTATAAATGACTCTTTATTAAACGTGAAAGCAACGACGTCGGCTAATGGGACGATCATGCGCTCCCATTAAAGATTATTTAATATTCAAAAGCGGCCGACGATAAATCACGATCGCCCGCCATGCTTCTTTGACTACGGTCTGCACTTTTGTCCAAATACTCCACATAACTCGTTTTTGCTGGAATTAATTTTTGAAGGCGAAGGCTGATTGTAATATTTATGAGCTTCAAATAAACTCAATCAATACTGATAAGCTCTCAATCATTCTGTTTTTAAATAAAGATCATTGCATGTAAGGGTTGACTTTGTGAATGCTATCAGATAAGAGGATAGTGTCAACTAGCAAGGTATAGATAATGCAGCTCCTGTGTGTGGTAACGACCTGTAATTTGCAGTAGAAAATTACTTCAATTCAACAAATAGTTACGTTCAATTCTCTACGTCATAACACCCAGTACTAAATAGTACTGCGTCTATATTATCCTTTCTGCTTCCAAAAATAATATGTTTAGCTTTTTGTACAGAGACTACTTAAAGATTTTAATTTTTTATCAGATATTTAATACATTGTGTGACTTAGTACTTTTATTATGTTTAAGAAAAGCATGTGATCCTAATCTATAAAACAAATATCTATTATGATTAAAAAGTTAGCTGATATGCATTTGTACTGAAATATGTTTCATCCTTCTTGATATCATTTTCTATGAAACTATATTGAATATCTTGTGCTATCTTTGTCAATATGTATAAGCTTGAACTGTTATTTGTTTTCCAGATCGGTCACCTATCTGATTTTCGGGACAAATGGCAAAACAATAATTCGTACCCTTGCGACTGAGCTAATAACAATAAAATAGAAAGGCGATCACGAACACGGGGTGGCGACTGGTTCAATCAACGAGAGTCAGATTTATTTTTATGAAAATTGGCATAAAATCGGACGGGTCAGGGAGGCGCAGTGGCCCCGCGAGACCTCACGCCCGACCGTTTACTGCATATCGTTTCCTCCGAGCTCTGCCTCTTGGAAATATTGCCAGTGGTCATAACTTTTTATATGCAGCGATGACATTGCAGAAAATTGCGGTTGGATTTTGTTGAGTCGTTACTCTTCAGATTCAATCACAGTACGTGTGAGTAACTCGCTTGTATTTGTTGCAAATAACATTCGAGTAGATGTTTTATTTTTAGTAGTTGTATAATTTTGTGATGCATTCTCTGTACTAGCGCAGATCTCATCTACACTGTTTTGTGGATGAGATGGTGTTTTTAATAAAATTATAAAATACTTTACAGATTGGTTTGTTTTTAACATTTATTTTTAATTTTTAAACGAACTAATGAGTTAAGGTTTATCAGTTCGTTATAATATGAACATAATTTTAATGAATATGTATGTTTTAAAGAACGACCCCGTTATTAGATACATATATGTTTTCTTCAAACTCATTATTTAATTTCAGAGTTTTAAAATGAGATCCTTCAAACAATTTCTTATTCTAAAAATGTATATCTTTATTCGTAACCATTTATGTTTTCAAATGTACAATATTAATATTAACGAAAGATGAGAAATGTCAGCAAAGTTATGCAGTACTTTAGCATTCACCAGCGCTCCTCGTAGCCCGCGGGAGCAAATCCAAATTTTCAATCTTGACGGTTATCATTTTACCAAAGCAAAGCTCCCATAATATTTGCTCGCCCGCGAGAAGTCTTCGAATTTCATATTTATTCGCGGGAGGAAAACCCACGCCGCCGGAACTGATATTATTGTGCATTCCGTATAATATTGTTTGCTATTTGGCACATTCTCTGTTTGTTTTCGTCTTTCATATGAAAGGGGAGCTATAGACGTGCAAACAGATCGGTGAGAAGTTTCATACTCGAGTGTATCAGAAAATGCTGTTAAGGAAACGTTTTTGAATTTGAATATTGCAATACGTTTCTTTGATATAAATAGTTTTCCTCGTACACGTGATCAGAGGATCGCAAACTTTGTACGTTTGTGGACATGAAAGCGAGCAATCCATTAAATAAGAACGGCAAGTGAATAGACGACTGGAGCCGGGAGACGCGACTGTGCCTCTGATAACCCATAATGCGCGGATATTTTTGCGTTGCTCATATGTCGGAAGTACCTAATGGTTCGTGTATTCTCCTCAGTTATCAAAGTATGGATAAGCAACCGCGTGGTATCAAATAAACTCTACTAACTTCTGGTATAGGAGATAAAATTAACATTGTGTTCTTCATAATATGTGGTTAATGATATAAATTAAAATTCGAAATATCACGAAGAAGGTAGGCTATCCATGTAACGTCTTGCTAATAAACGAACTAAATCTCAGGAAGAATAATTAAGGGATTTATCTTAATATCTTTGACAAATTACAGAGCTGATACATGATTTAATCACAGTAAGGTATGTCCACAGTAATTTTTCGTAAGAAATGTAAACCATAATATATTATATTTGGCATATAAAAGGCTCGCTTATCTAAGGGGTTTGACTGGAAACGAACATAAAGGGTGATCCTCTGTGACAAATACCGTGATATACAGAACGACAGTCGTAAGGGAAATATTTTTATAAGATGAAACATTATTATTTTTAGGGGCGAGATCAGAAGCTGACATTATGATTTTGCAATATCCATAGTTTCATCAAAGTAATGCGATGTTTGCTTTGCATGTTTATACCGAGTTCCTTTTTCGATTGTGTTTAGGATTGGGTAATATTTTATTTTTATAAAACTTAGAAACAACAGACATTAATCTCATGTAATCAAATATCTTAACAATGGTGAAAATAGCCGTCGATTGAAACAATATGGAGTCACAACGTTTAGAACAGGAAACTGTAAAACGATAAACCGATAATAAAACAAATTAATGCCCGTTAACCCTAAAATTGGACAAGTTCAATGCAGAGGTCGTTACCGCTATAGGAAATATCCCGTCAAGTATTAACATTGAAATCTGTTCGTTGTATTCATTGTCATTAATGTCGTGGGATGAAGGTGCGGGAAATTGTGTTTTATTGTGCGGCGGGTAAGGGCGCATTCGGGTTGCGGGGTCGAGCGTCAGCCAATCAAAACATACAAGGAGCATATTGATTCCGAGAAGTGTCGCTGCTAACGTGGAGGCTGAAGTTGAATACATTAGCCAGCGGCGTAATGAAGTCTCGTTGCTTGTATACAAACATCGGGTGAGCGGGTGCGGCGTGTGCCCGGGGCGCGCGCGCACCCCGCACTTACAGGAATTCTATTTCCACAAGCGTCATGTGTTAATTAACTCGCACCTACGATATTGAGATATCGCCGGAGATGCTACTGTTGTTATTAGCAGACGACGCCTTATTGCTAACTGTTCCTCTGTATTGTCGTTACCTTTGACACGCTCGCCTTGTGTTTGCTGTGTGCAATCTCAATGTGTAACTAATTGCGATGTTACTGTCGTCTGTATATTATAACTAGCGCGTATATTTCGACTTGTTGGTACTATGTGTTAATTTTTGCATTTTAAATCCCTTAAATTTAGGTAATTAATGTTGTCTGGAGAGGTTATACATTGCAATTTGCATATCCTATAGTGATTGACATAATATAATGACACTGCTTATAAGATGTTGCTTGTAAGTACTACGTTCATAAAATTAATACTTATTTTTATCAGCTTACGTGTTCACCTCACCAACGTCCTTAATAATAGAAGATTAATAATTTATCTTAGCAATTAATGTGTTTTTGTTATTCTCTTATAAGTAGGCAGCAGAATAAAGATCAAAGTGTACCTATTTTCTTAAAAGTGTAATGAATATCATTACACTACCGGGTGACACATCTTAATAGGCATTTTTTTATGATCTGTTGTTGCTCCAGTTCAGAAAATAAACAAGATTATTAAAGAGGAGCCGTTCGGAAACCACATGAAGTGCTGGCAGCTGCCGCTCACCGCGCGCGGCTTTATGATGAAAGAAGGTAATTCTCAAAAACATACCGGCCGCTGTATCAAGTTTCCTGTTATGACTTCAGTTTTTAATAGGCCTTTGTTGAAACCTTTTTATTATCATGAAGAAGCGCTAACAGCTTGAAACGTGTCCATGAAGTACAATGTAAATATTCCGTACGTTATCTACCTCGTTTTATGTTTTTGGTTTTCGTTTATTGTTCTCGAATTAAATTAAATGGATGACGAAACTTCCGCTTCATTGCTACATAAAAATATTACACAGCAATTAAGATATGTTGTTCCGAAATTTATAAGGAACATTAACTATAATAATATGTTTTACAGCCCATTAAATTGATATTTTTTTATGAAAAATTTGAATGACGTAAAACTTCGTGTAATTAAACTCGTAGCACTTATTATTTAGCTAGATAAGGACATCATAAAAACTGGTGTAGTATTTTATTAGTTTTTCCGATGGTAAAATATAATGGAATTTAAATATATGTATCATACAAGAACCAAGGATCTTCTACGTTGTCACCATAGCCCATTACTGGGAATACTTTGTCATATAGTCATACCATGCAAATGGAAAAGCGCGACGAATGGCTCGTAAAATTTGCTATTTGTTTTGTTTACGATAACCGTGGTTTTATACAATTTTATTACGACGGTGGCATTTCATGAATGTTACAAACTCCAAGCTCTCTTATACACTTTGTTATTTTTACTTCGATTCATTTTGCATGTTACCTATTGTGTAATATTTTAAATGTTGACGTTGTAAAACTGTTATGAAAATTATTTAGGTAAAACTTACCATTTTCAGCCCCTAGTTGATGCCGTTTTAAGTGACCTTATAATATGAAAGATCACGTAAACATTGCATTTTATAATTTCAATTATTTATCGTGTCCATAGTTATAATAATTATGTGTAGAAGATATTTATAAAATAAAAAAATACGACGGTAGTTGTAAATAAAATTTGAAAGCTATGTAAAACAATTCAAATTATGTAAACGAATACAGAGATGTGGATTTTTAACAAAGGTGTCAATAGATACCTAATAAAATTTAATAAGATTAAGATCCAAATAAGGAGCAATATTATGGTAGTTTCTTTTATTTTTTTTACTTTCTATTTGAACTCTAATCCTGCAATATAAAAAATGTGTGATAAATTGAGAACTACCACAGGCAGGCGCGAATTAGTCATTTTGGCAGAGCTTCAAAACGATTCAAATTAAATTACTTATAGCCGTGTCTAAAGATTTCAGCTATTGTTTTAAATGTGCCCGTCAAAATCTCTAATGCCTCGTAGCAAATTTAAAAACATCCCATTTCTCCTGTAGATGCGCATCATTAAATATTTTTATTTTAAACAATTTGTTGAGATTAAGAGCACGTTGAAAAATATTGTGTTTTTAACATTCCGATTGGCATAATATTGTTTTTCGGTGGAAAAAATTAAAATGCGGTAGTTTAATAGTCATCAAGCTAAGAGCTGTATGACAGCATTTAATTGATTAGTGTCACAGCTGCTGCTGTGGTTATTCTTATGAACCTGTGTTGTGAGCGCTATTGAAGTCTTTTATCCGCTTGTTACTAATGGTTGTATTTTTATACTCATCGATAGAAGCGATTGATACCTCGAGAATCATAATAAATTCAAAACTATGTTCATTTAGAAGTAACTAAATTAGGTATTATGAACTTATTATTACTTACATTTCTTAAACTAACAAACAACTATTGAACCGTTTTAGAATTGAATGTACAAAGCTCATCTAAATAAACATGCATCATTTTATGTAAACGCATTTAATCACAGCCCAGATGTATCTATTAAGTTAACATGAAAACTGATTTATGGCATTAAAGAGCAAAGAAACTTATGAAGGAAGCACTTGTGTATTACGAGTGTTCAGCTAATAAACACGTCTTAATTCCTCGTTGAATAGTGGGCTATTAAAATAAAGTTTTAAAATATGGAACGCCAGAATTTATTTATGTTGATACAATTTATGGTGAGCGGCCGCGTGACGCGGCGCGGAGGGAGCGCAGCGCCGCCGCACGAGCGGGACATTCGATGACACGTGTATGACATAGTGTTGACTGTTATATTTTTCAGACGATTTATTACATTATAAGAGTTCACTGCATACCATCAATACGCTTTCAGATGCATAAATAGCGATGATTTTATTTTGAAGTCCTACAGGACATGTGATGACACGCATAATTGTTTAGACGTGACTCTTAATAACGTTAGTTATTTTAGTCGCAATATTCATAGCTTGAAACTATTAACTCCCTGTCTTCGGAATGCAGTGATCAATTTTATAATTCGAGCGGGCTGAAAAGTAAATTCTAATTAAATAAATTGTTGATTTTATTTTTCTGTTGAGATAATTTTAACAGATTTAGGTATGCATACGGTCACATATCAGACACTTGATTGCACATTATGGCGGACATGAATGCGAACATCTCATTGTTTTGAGTTTTTCCGACATCGTTAAACCGCTCTCCTAATTATAATATCGTTACATGCGGTCGAATAATGTCAATGACTGAGTTGAAAATGAAGCCAACAAACAGTACGTATGAAAATTAAAAAATATTTCAACTTTTAAATAAAGTGAGAAACAAATTAACTCAAGCATTTCTTATATTTTATCCAAAGTACAAGGATCACAAGGAAAGATTCACTTCTTTTTACCCTACACAAGCAGATTATCATATTCGATAACTTTTTATCAGATATGTCTATTCTCAACATTAGGTATTCAGCTGCAATATTAAGCGGAAATACACATTAGAAAACGTTTTACGCTATAACCATCTCCGCCAAACAATTTTCGGTTAGACTTTAAAGGATGGTTATAACCAGAGGCAGTATAACAATCACCAGCCATATATTAAGCGATCATAATAAGTAATATGATATTTCCAGTCCCAATTCACAGCGTAAACTGTCTGGTAATAAGAGGTCATAATACGGCCCCAGATGTATGAATATTTAAATATCAGATCATTTATTTTTTTACGACACCTCATGCGAGACATAAATTCACAGAAAATCATTTTTTATTATTTAAATTTTATAACACATATTTTTTTTATCATATTCAAAAATATTCTGATTATTATAAAAAGGTAGAGTTAATTAATTTATTAATTGTATTGAATACTATGGTACAATTGTCTATCTATTACTAGATAATAACTAGATCATAGCGGGTGTTGTCGACCATTGTATGAAATATCAAATGTATTTCAATATCGTATAAAGAATTATAAATCAATATTACTACAATATACCTTAAGGCTAATTCAGTAATATCGTCAGAGCAATCGCGATATTATCTATTCTTATAAATTTTATGTTCTGTATAAAATATAAATTGAATGCCATCATAATTAAGATATTTTTTTTATGCTGTGAATTAACACTATAAAGTTTTCCACAAATGATGTGAAAATAATATGGTATTTCATATTTTAATACTAATTTTGTGCGATAAACAAATTTCGAGACAAAAAATTTATGCCACGTATTTTTGGGAAGTTGAAAAATATGAACACAACATAGATCGAAATCTTGGTGGATATCGTAAACGGCGGAATGGCATATTTCATATCGCGTAATGGAGAATTTACAAGCTGTCGGTGCGAAATGACTCCCAAAGGTGACCGCGACTCTCCTCTACTTGCTCTCTTTATAAAGATGTAACTGAATTTTTGTTTGGGATTGTTCGGTGAATTTGGACTTACGTATGTAGAATATGTATGTAGTCAAATGTGAACACTGTTTAGGCTATTTCATAATGTATTTTTGTAGATATTTACAGTTTTGGAGTTTTGGAGTTGTGGAAAAGTGGGCACAATATTACGCAATTGAATAAGTTTGGAAATAAAAATGTGTGTCCTTTGCTTAGGTACTCATTAAACATGGATCACGTTAAGATCATTACATGAAAGAGACACCAACAATAATTTGAGATTAATTTGTAATTTGCAAAAGTTTTTGCAAATTGCATATAAACTATCACCTTATAAAAGTGTATTCAAAAAGCAATTTTAGGAAGCCCGTCGATTCGCGCCGACCGACCCACAGTCGCTGTTCCCGGCGTCCCGGGTGTCCGGCGGCTAACATTATTATTTATGTTCCACAGAAAGTACATTTATAACAATATTACGCCTGACCGCGCCCGCCCTCGGAAAATGATTTTCCTATTTTCTCAAGATTGCAGGTGTATTATATTTCATGACTGTTATTTATGGTGAGACTTTTATTACAAATGCGTGCAACGTCTCTATCTATTTTTTATTGCAGGCCAAATATTTGATTCACGATTTTTTGTCACAAATACTGATATTTATTAAAGTCGTCTTGATATCCACATTGATATATGAGGGTCGTCTACTGATATATTTGCTTTACAGATATTGCAGCGTTGTCTAAAGATTTGTTAACAAAGTTCAATATCTTACAAATGATCTGGTGCAAGTATTTTTACAAAATACAAACTACTTTTACTTTTAGGTACCTATATAGATATCTACCTAAAAGTAGTTTTTATTTTGTACAAATAGCTGATGCCTGGACCTCTTAAAACTGAATAAATTAACAAAATATAAGTTAACTTCTCTCTGTGAATGATGATTTAAATAAGAACTAGACACTTTTAATATTCTAAATAATTAAAAATAGTTTTGCTGATGTAGGTATATTTTCTAATAGAAAAAACCCCCAAATGCAGGATGCTCTGTTAGGCCAGGTGTAAACGCGAAAAGGCAAAGCGTGATTTCGGTATGTAGACGTCACGTTACTGATAGCCCTCAGCGATTTATAATTTGAGAAAGGGCCTAGTATTCCCCGAAGATGGATATATCCGTCAGCCCAGCACCCTCGGTGTTTGCGAAGTCCGGTTACGAGGCTCGCGGGACGCGTCGCTCAACTCTCTCCATAACCAATAATCGTAAATAATCTACCTATATTTGTATCTTTTATTTCTATATCCATCTATATTGTAGAATTGGAAAAGTTACGAGCTCCTCTTGTTGAGAATTTATTACATTTTTATTAAGTAGTTAGGTTGTTTCTGAAATTACACATTGTTTAAGTGCACGAACACAATGCGGGATACTATTAGATATTATTATAATATTTAATTTTTTCTAGGCCCTTATGCTAAAATCAATTTATCATACCACTTTAAAAGTATCAATGATAATTTAGTAAAACTAAAACTGCTTTAATATTTATGACTACTACCTATTAATTTTATTGTAGTACGTTTAAATTGTGTGAAATTACAAAAAGCAAAGAAACATTAATCTTCGAAGATTTACAATGCGATTGTAAGAAACTGTAAATCCAAGACGCATGTTAGCAAAAAGTAATATGTTTATTATGCTAACTGACTCGCTAGAATACTTTCTTAAAAAATATCTCAAACCATTGGCCGACTATAGTTTATTTTTACCTGAAGAGCGCGATCCCGCGCATCTCTCCCTATTAAATTTTGTTTGCATTTATTTTAAAGGTGCGACGCTCGAGAAGACTTGGTATGTGAAAAATTACACCTCAGTCCAATATTTATGGGTGATATTCGGCAGCGGTTCCTTTGTGACATGAAGGTGTATAAATAACACCTCTTATCGCGTGGGAGCTCACCCTTAATTTGGATTTATTTTAATTATTTATTGACACTATTCCATCGTTATAATATTATTGCCCAATTAAATTATATCTCACAAATATTATGCAAATAGTTATGATAAATCTCGTTATCATATTATTTTATCGCAAAAAATATATGATTCCAATTAATAGCCAAAACCGGAGTTAAAAGTATGGACTGGTTTTCCATTGGAATTTATTTACGATTCGTTAAAATAATAAGCTTTAATGATGAATCTAACTTCGCTTTATCCTTGAGTACGCTCGTAATCTCTATTTCTTAAAGCTAGCGTCATAAACACTTCACTTATATCTGCGTTTACCTTTAGTTTTAAATAAATAAATTATGAGCACCGAGAGTTACGTCGGTTATTTTTATCTATAATCGCGGAGTATGACCATAAATTAGTTCTATATTTAAAAGCAAGTCGTTTTGCATACAAGACAAGCCGTCTGCACATGCGTGCGACATCAATCTCAATTCTGAAATATTTTTCCGTCTGCTCACCGCTCGCGGTGTGCACATTCAATAGTTAATGCTGCGCACTTAAACATTTCACTTCATAATTCAGTCATACTTTATGTGAGTCAGATGTAATTAAAATCATCCCTTTCTCACTCCTAATATTAGATAACCACTAAAATACTATTTGTAGTAGATACCTCGAGGAATACACTTAGTTTCTTTAATTATCCTGATTGCGGTCTATATATATACCTTATCCTAAGTGATCAAACGAAGTGGGTGAATCATATGAACGCGATTTTAATCAAATTTTTGGTTCATACGAGTATCGGTTTTGAAGATGATTCAATTCAAAATTCTTTTTCATGAGTTTATGTTAACAAGTATCGTAAAATTAAAAATAATAATATTATATAAATAATCTAAACTTGTTTCCTTACGTTGAGTAAACATACTTGAGATTGTGTTTTTGTAACCAAAACGAAAGCAAAGTCTTCCATATTATATTCTTTTTTTTTATTTACTCAAACAAAATATTTTGTTTCAAATCAGAACGTAAGTGGATAAATGGAACAAAAATATACCATATAAGGTAACAAATATCTTACTTAATGGTAAATGTAGCAAACAAGCTATCATATTTGCAGTTTTCAACGTAACGTCAATCAGCGAACAGACAGGCTTACGCAGTGGAATAATGCTTCGATTATCTTCTCTGCTGGCTAAATGTGAGAGCAACAGCGTTTTTATTTTTTGTTGAAAGTTATAAAAACACAGATGGGAAAGCTTCAGAAAAGAATGTCACTAAATTTTAGAACAGATAGTCCTTTCGCGATAGCGTACCCGTGTTAATATCAGTAGAATTTATACAATCATATACATAAATAACTTCTTAATGATCTCTAATATCATAATAATTCCATCATATTTAGTCGCTCCTGTAACAAATATCGTATAAATCAAATAAAACTAAATCATTAAATAGCCAACGCTTGTAAATTACACTACAAAGCAAGTGCTAGTGATCACGCAGAGGGGAAAATGATTGACGGCATCAAGAAATTTCATTTTGTGGCTTGTCGAGGACATGTCGATAACTCACTGAGGATCCACTACACTGCTTGATTGCCTCCTTGAGGACTTTCTGTTGTCACTCGTTCTATTTCCACCATGCTCAATTCTGTTCATTTGACAATTCATTTACGATTGGATTATCATTGAAGTACCTATAACAAGCTGCGTTTCCCCAAGTTCGCACAATAACTATTATTAGGCATGTATTAGGAAGGCAGGCTACTACTTCATTCTTCAAGCACCCGCTAAATTCATAAAAAATTGGTAAAACAAACGCGACTTTTTGAGCTCATTCAAATGTCATATAATTTTGCATACAATATTTTGCTGGGTGAAATGAGAACGGTCTGTGACAGTGGAATTTAATAATGACAAAATAATACAAGGTAAGTTTAAGGGGAGCCCTTTCTGCTGTCCGTCATACGGAGCTCTATTCATGCACATAATATTTCTGAGATATTTGCCGACCGCCTAACGACTGACTAATTTATTCGCGTGTGGTAGGTACGCATCTCGTTCATGCATATTCCGTATTCTTGCATTTAAACTTCAGTCGCCACAAACAGCGATGCACGATCGCTATCAGCAAGAAAAACAATATCCATATGGATACATCATTGAAACAAAGAATACGAAGAGCACGTTCAATTAGGTTTTAATAGAGTCATTTCATAATATCATCGTTAAGATAATAATTCAATTGATCAGACACAATACAACGAGTTTCACGAAGTTAATCGGGGACATGATGACAAATGCGTATCGCTTCATCTCCTGCGAGAGATTAATGCTCGGAGAAGACCGAGCGCGACTAGACAAAACCTACCGCCTGCGCATATGCAACCAACAATCCACTAATTCGACCCGTGACTCCAGCGTAAGCACTCCAACGACATCTATACACAGACTCTTACTAGTGTCGCTTATTATTTATCGCTTACAACCTCCACACAATCTTACACTTAACCCGGAATCTATTGAAGCGAACTTCAACCCTTTCCGAAAGGCATAAAATAGAAAGTGCTCTGTATCGCTTGTACTTGTAAGACATTGTTGTTTATCGCTTGTCCTGAACAGAGACAATAATGACACGATCTTAATGCAAACTATAGTTGGTCTAAAATTAAGCGAGATGAAAGAGAATATCTGTGATACAAAAAATATTAGAATGTACGAGCATTGTTTGAGCACTGCTTTGTTGCGATACAACTATGTTAACATGTGCATTCCGCTCGATTAAAGTCATAAATGAGAGAAATTTATGATCAAAAGAATAGCAGGTGTGCCCTATTATTATAATTTGTCATTGGCTTTTCATTGGATTTATTGTGCATTGTATTCTATTTTGATACGTTTATGAATAATGTAATATTTTAACAAAAAAATTGGTTGTCTGTAAAGTCGGTTTACTGACGATAGTTGAACGTGACAACGGCCGATTGTGCTTCTTTGTCGCTGGTTCCGCGCTCTCGCTTGCACTTCAAGCCTTACGGAACGCCTCAGAGCGCGAGGTAACGCCGCATGAGTCATGTTGTCACGTCAAAAATTTTGAATATGATATTAATATAAATATATATATCATTTTTCTTCAAGATAGAATAATCTACTTCTGTCTTGAAGAAAAAGATTACTTATAGAGAATTAAGCACGCGTCGAATGGCTTATTGAAATATCTGATGTAGATATCGCAACAGTTAGAGGTAAGCCGGAATACAAATGTTTGACCAAGATAACGAAACGAAGTGATATGTGGACATGTGTACACATAATTGCTTACAAACCATCGACACTCGTAGTTATTTTTAAGGGCCCTTAGTAGGTGAACACGGAAAAATGGACTGTTTTCTATGAGCTATAATTGAAAATATTGAGGTTTTTTCGCACTGAAATTTCTAATATGTATTACAGAACGTATGTGTGATGGGATGACTGTTTCCAAAACACGATTGGAAAAATTTTGCTCGATAAAAAAAATTCCTGAAGTTACCTCTAAAATATCATATAAATGCTCATTACAACCGTATTTTACGATAATAATTCGTATAAAATCACAAGTACATAGGCATTTACCTTCTCGATTTCGTGACTGTTTTAGATTTAGAAAATACTAAATATTTTCATTCACTTTTTGATAAAAATGTGAATGGCGCTTACGATTTTTAGTTTCGAGCACGTTGATTCCATACTAAACGCGGACCCCCTCACCGCTTACCTCAGGCCCGAATAGCTGAATTTTCGCTGACCGCCTAACCCCCCTTAACGATTCGCATTAATTCTTCACTGGATAAACGAACAAGTCATCTATAAACGATCAGCGTGTCGTTCATAAATTGTATCATGATTATATCCGAATTGATACAAACATTGCGGGCTCTCACTTGAATGACAATTACCAAACATAATCCAAATCTAAACGCCACAACAAACCTGACGGAATATAAATGTGAGGCTTGATCCTGGTGCCTTGTGAACCGAGGACGTGATGTGTCGTTATTAACAAGCCTGCATTAATGAAACATAAATACTTAACTTACTACAACATACATATACACTTTCACGAGCGCTTCTAGTTCTCGACATTGTCATCTGATCCGTTAGCCGGCTCCATAACGCGATCACGTATTCGCATAATGTGGAAAATTTTGGGCCATAATTCGTTAAGGGCCCTTAGTAGGTGAACACGGAAAAATGGACTGTTTTCTATGAGCTATAATTGAAAATATTGGGGTTTTTTCGCACTGAAATTTCTAATATGTATTACAGAACGTATGTGTGATGGGATGACTGTTTCCAAAACACGATTGGAAAAATTTTGCTCGATAAAAAAAAATCCTGAAGTTACCTCTAAAATATCATCTAAATGCTCATTACAACCGTATTTTACGATAATAATTCGTATAAAATCACAAGTACATAGGTATTTACCTTCTCGATTTCGTGACTGTTTTAGATTTAGAAAATACTAAATATTTTCATTCACTTTTTGATAAAAATGTGAATGGCGCTTACGATTTTTAGTTTCGAGCACGTTGATTCCATACTAAACGCGGACCCCCTCCCCGCTTACCTCAGGCCCCAATAGCTGAATTTTCGCTGACCGCCTAACCCCCCTTAAGAACTTTTACATTTTTACGATCGGGACGAATAAGAATTCTCGACCGCCACGGCGCGGCGTCGGTTATGCCTTATTAGTGGAGTTTGGCGATTAAAATTATACAATTTCATATTGAGTATCGTATGTTTTATTGAAGTTGAGATAATTAATCGACAATTACGATGCTGGACGTTATAATACGAGATATACCGCTGTGAGCGCCGGCCGCCGCGGCTGCACGTGGACCCGAATGTCGCTTATAAATCGCCGGCGCTGCTCGCCAGCTCCCCGCAGGCCGTTCTGGATAAATATTGACATTTATGCACATATTGCTCCATATACGTTTTTTATGATTGTAAAATATGAAGATAGAACAGAACGTTTGTTCGGCTTTTTAAGTCCGAGCGCTCTTAAGTAGCCATAAAAATTAGCATAATTGAATGTTTCTCGTTGTAAATACATATTATTTGGGCGTATATGTTCGGAACGTCTTTGTTTATGTCGCTTAATCAATAGTGAATACGTAAAAGGTTCACTAATAAAAATTCAATTCCAAAATATGTGTAGGAGATAAGTAAGCAACAGCGAATAAAGCGGAATTGAATGTTGTTGTAGATAATAATTGTTTATAAAACTTTGAGTACGAATGTAAGCAGCGAACGCAGTGGGCGGCATGTGGCGACAGCGACACGTCGATCTGATAATATGGCCACTAGACAACATCCACCACTTATCTGCAGACGTGAAATCAATTGAGCTCGCGGAATTATCGCATTACGATACCCGAGCTATGCCTAATTGGACATTTCCTTGCATGTTCTTCTTCAAATTTAATCCACTTCGCATCTTAACTCGACTGCACTTTCCACGTAGTTATTTTTGTTCACAAAATATGCTTAATGTCAACCGTATGGAAACATTTTAGTGTCGCGCCTATAAAATGACGCGACGTAGAATAACAACAGATATATAAAGGTCTTTATAACACAATTAATCACCATTTTACTGAAGCTGAATATTCTTTTTATTGCTTGTCTATTTACGACTATAATACTATAGCTGTAAGATATGCTTTCGTGTCATAATATGCCATTTCATCCGGTAGCAGGAAATGCCGCTGCGGCGTCGTGTCAACAAAAAAAATCTAAAAGCACGCATTATGTTGTTAACTGCGATTTAACTCATTTCATATTTAAAATGACTTTTGTTGTGAGACGCCACTTAATTTTATCACGTTATTTATGAGATTGGATTTACGAACATTGAAGCTGTTAACAGCTTAGTAAGTTTATATTAATAAACTTGAAATATATTACCTATCGCTAACTTGCGATGATTTTAAGAGCGTTTACTTGTAATACAAGTGGTATTATAATTTTTTCATTCAAACAATCAATGTTATAATTATGTAGGTTTGTGCTTATTATTATTTTGCATACCAATGGCAGTTTTAATCACTAGGTACCTAAGGCTTATCGTATTTTTAAACTTGTAAGTTGTATAACTAAGGTAATTTCATAAATATTACAGTAGATAGTAATTATGAAGTCGCTTAAAAATTATATCCTAAAGTTTTTTTTACAGGATTTTTAAAGAAAATATGTGCCAGTGTTATATAAGGTGTTTTTAAGTCTCTTATTATGACGAAACAAGTGATTCCACGATGTTTACACGCTGAATTGATAATGTTACAGTGGTTTCCAGTGTGCGCATTAAAAATGTATAAGTCGACCTCCTTTAATATTTATAGATGAACTCAAAAAAGATCAGAAATGATACGCTTTAAATGGAGTGACATTGAAAATAGTAATCCGTGAATTTACTCTTGATCTTGATCCTGGTGCCTTGTGAACCGAGGACGTGATGTGTCGTTATTAACAAGCCTGCATTAATGAAA
Source organism: Colias croceus (assembly GCF_905220415.1). Taxonomy (NCBI): domain Eukaryota; kingdom Metazoa; phylum Arthropoda; class Insecta; order Lepidoptera; family Pieridae; genus Colias; species Colias croceus. The sequence goes on along the minus strand of NC_059539.1, from coordinate 7,054,516 downwards.
CATAAATACTTAACTTACTACAACATACATATACACTTTCACGAGCGCTTCTAGTTCTCGACATTGTCATCTGATCCGTTAGCCGGCTCCATAACGCGATCACGTATTCGCATAATGTGGAAAATTTTGGGCCATAATTCGTTAAGGGCCCTTAGTAGGTGAACACGGAAAAATGGACTGTTTTCTATGAGCTATAATTGAAAATATTGGGGTTTTTTCGCACTGAAATTTCTAATATGTATTACAGAACGTATGTGTGATGGGATGACTGTTTCCAAAACACGATTGGAAAAATTTTGCTCGATAAAAAAAAATCCTGAAGTTACCTCTAAAATATCATCTAAATGCTCATTACAACCGTATTTTACGATAATAATTCGTATAAAATCACAAGTATTATTATTTTCGTATTATTATTTTGCATACCAATGGCAGTTTTAATCACTAGGTACCTAAGGCTTATCGTATTTTTAAACTTGTAAGTTGTATAACTAAGGTAATTTCATAAATATTACAGTAGATAGTAATTATGAAGTCGCTTAAAAATTATATCCTAAAGTTTTTTTTACAGGATTTTTAAAGAAAATATGTGCCAGTGTTATATAAGGTGTTTTTAAGTCTCTTATTATGACGAAACAAGTGATTCCACGATGTTTACACGCTGAATTGATAATGTTACAGTGGTTTCCAGTGTGCGCATTAAAAATGTATAAGTCGACCTCCTTTAATATTTATAGATGAACTCAAAAAAGATCAGAAATGATACGCTTTAAATGGAGTGACATTGAAAATAGTAATCCGTGAATTTACTCTAAAAGTTACCTAGGACGCTTCAAAAAGGATTTTGGATTAATTAGAATAAATATTTTGAATAATTTAATTTACCTTATTTATTTTCTATGAATCATCAATAAAAAAGAAGGACTAGTAATAAAAAAATATTGACGCCCAACGTGGGGCTCGAACCCACGACCCTGAGATTAAGAGTCTCATGCTCTACCGACTGAGCTAGCCGGGCTTGCTGAAGGTGTCTGAAAATAGGTACCTACTATATTGTAGTTATAATTAATCATGTTGCATAATTAAACAAATTTCAAAAACAATTATCATGTAATATCTAGATATTGAGGCAAGACAACTGGACTGTGTTTAAAAATCGAATAGGTAGATGATTAAGCTTTTTAAATAAGAAATGTAGATAATATGGTATCTTCTACATTTTATTCTTGAAAACAATAAAAAGAAAAGATAAAGTAAAAACTATACTTATTTAAAAATTTCAAAACGTCATAATCGAAGAGCTTGGTTGAGGTTTTCACTTTCAATAATTCATTTCATGGTCTAGAATTTTTTAGAATTCAGAAATACGTACTCGTCTAAAAACTATAACGACTATCTATTACAGATATTATACCTGCTTGAATGTTAGTTTAGTTAGTTGAAAATGTTTAGTTAGTGAAATGAATTTTTGGTAGAAATTGGAGAATCAAATACCCCCTTGACATCTATAGAAATATTCTTTAAATAATAAACTGTATATGTACAATCAACTATAGAAAATAGAACGTTTTACTATTAACGATTAGTACATTATATTGTTTCAGAGTACCAGTCCAATAATGGAAACCACCATGTCAACTAATGAACATAAAATTAAAAGAACGTCTCGAAAGACCAGCGCTGCCCTAACATTTGAACAGTTCAATAATAAGAAGGATCTTAATGATGATATATCATATTGTTTTAAAATTAACTAATTCAAGGTGTCTCTATAAATTAATCTCGCTGCTGTCAGAATACAGTGAAACGGCAATTAAATGGTCGAACGAAATTACCACACAATGTGCCCTGTATATCATGAGATGACATCTGTCTGCCACGCTGCTACCCTGGCAGACCACTCATCATACACTGCTTAATATAGCTTGTAGGATACTATCTATAAGTTATATCCTAATCGTCACTTGTAACAAGATCATTCTTACATTTACAGATATTTCTGATGTAGTAAGGTAAATAAGACATTGCTATTATATACCCTAAAATACAAATGTGTTTTGTGAAAAAAAATTGCATTGACTGAACGAATCATTGCTTTAAAAATATAGTTTGGGTATATGTATCTAATATGAATCATTTAAATGAGGCACAATTAGCTATAGGATGAGACGCATTCTGCATTAAAAACTGACTATTCGTGCCGTAATTATTGATAATAATACATATTATCATTCATAATGTTTTTTGTAAGTAGGTATTCTATCTTAATATATATATATATATATATATATAAATCTCGTGTCACAATGTTTGTCCTCAATGGACTCCTAAACCACTTAACCGATTATAATAAATTCGCACACCATTTACGTTCGATCCAACTTGAGAGATAGGAATTAGGATAGGTTTTATCCCGGAAATCCCACGGGGTTTTCTCTGAAAACGCGGGCGAAGCCGCAGGCGGAAAGCTAGTTATAAATCTATTTTTAAAGAATTAAATTCATATTATACGCTTCTCAAATGGTTAAAAGGAAGACAAATGAGCCGCAACACATGATCCGTATTATTTACAAATTATAGTCACGTGTGTGGAAAAATTGTTGGTTTTTACTGTGTGTTTATCTGCCAGTTGCCACCGTCCTCCGGGATCCGAGCACGCGAAGCGTTACCGCGCCGCTTATGAAGCCGCGACGGGAATTTATTTAATGAGCCCTGCGATAACTTATACACTACACGTTCATTTACACTTTTTGGACTTTCATTCAATCCCCCTCGTTTGCTATAAAAAGTGTTAAATTAATTAGAGTTAGAATGCATACGCAGTGATGTACGACTCCGTGAAGATTTATTACCTACATACTCTTGAATTATGTTCATATTTCTGTTTTATTGCTCTATAACTCCCGGTAGCCTATTAAGAAATTTGTTTGTTTTCAAGACGGAATAGTTAAAACCCGTTCCCGTTTATTAAGATTCGTTTAAACGGAATAGCTAAAAATATAAAGTCAGATTTCACTTTTAATGTATTCAACACGGTGTTCGGACTTGAAAATAGTCCTCGTAATATGCTTAAGGAGGACAGATATCTTTATGGAAATACCTTTTATCACAACGGATACAGATTCATAATAAAATGATGCCCATGCATTTGTAAAATAATGGCGTGATATTATTTTCACGTCCTCACGTGGCATGCAACGTGGTGCCTGGTCAGAAATTCATATCATTGACATTTCAAATTCATTAGACCGTTTGTAAGTATGCTGGTGAAGGTTTATTTCGTAACAAGACGGGAGAGATAACAATGGAACGTTTTCTAATTGCATGTAAAACTTAAGGTTTGTAAATTTGATTGTATCTGCATACAGCCCATATTAAATCTTCGAATACTTGAGTATTGTTATGTACCTAATATGGCATAGGTTAGAATTAGGAGTGTAAGATAGGTTGTCACGGATGAATTCTACACATACCCGTGGCCCTGTCGCTGATGCGGCTTGACGGAACACAGTGGGGTTTTGGTCGGTAGGAATCCGACATAACCCACGGCCTCTTCCCCGGAGGCCGTGGGTATCTATGCAAGATTTCCCCACTAAAAAAAAAGGAGTGTAAGATAGGTATATCAGTAATCAGTATTGAGTTGTAGTTTGTAAAGAAGATTTATTTTTAACATTAAATTAGAGAGTAATTATAGAGTAAACATTGCAAAAGCTTTCAGCGATGAATATCTACTTAAAAATTTAAATTCTGATCAAAAATAAAACTAATAATGATGCGAATTTCAGCAGAGAATAATTGGACAGCTGTGAATTAATTAGCGTATTTACACGGCGCATATTCGCTTTAAAATAGAAAATTAATTAAAACATTTATAAAAAGTAGTTAGCTATGCTCGATAATGTACTTAGCCATTACTCACGTTTCAATTACGTCGTTGATGAGCCGATATCGAGTTTTATGGCAGAAAATTTGGCAATGACACAATGTAATTTTTGTTTCATAGAACAATTAGATAAAATGAACATAATTTTTATGTGGGTGATAAATATTCATGATCCAAGGATTTTGAGTTTTTGTTTGCGTTTTTAGCATTTATTACAACGAATATGTATTGTGATTTAACGAGAACACACAAAGATTTAAGAAATAGAAGATGCCCTCTTTATAATAACAAATAAGACTTTATAGGTACGCAATTTATCGTAAGTCTCATGTAATAAAAAAGTTGCACGGTAAAAGTATTGCCATGACAATTCAATAATAAGGTGATTCCTATTCAACGTCTACTCTGTGTATGGGTTAATTGCGACATTTTAGGCATGTTGTTGATATCAAAACATCGATTTCATCAAACATGCGTGCGGTATAAATACGAACGCCCGCACAGCACGTACATCTATCTATGTCTAGAATTTTAATTTCATATGAAGTTAACACATTGACATGAAATTATTTTAATTTATTTATGTTTTTTTATGCGCTGTCACGAAAAATATAGTAACCGTGGTCAAGGATACATTAAGCAAGTTTATTATAGTTTATTGAAGGCATTTTTTATGATTTATGCAACTGATACCTACGTTACATAATCTTAAAAAATAAGTTTATCCACATGAAACTATTAGTAGCAAATGCTAGGTGAAACCAAAACCTTTGATATAACTTGCACTCTAAATTAACTTTCAAATAAATAGGTATCAGAATTTTGAAACTTGAAAATGAAAAATATTACCTCCAAAACGCAAAGATAATTGTTTGAAAAACTTACTCGATACTATAGTCTTACATTAGTAGGTACGAACAAAAGTACCTAAAAGCCTTCACAGTAATATAACGGAAGAGCTATAACAATAATATTAACCTAATAACAGCGATGAATTCGAAGAAGGCGGTAAGACCAGACTGTACCAGCACATAGATCAACCGTTTACATAGTATTCATACTAATGGTGCAGCATTTATAAATAATCTTCATTTCTATTTAGTACGATCTTCAAACCCACGTACCCAGTTAAGTCATCCTCTGTGACCGAGTTAACACAGCACGCACTTGTTTTATTACCCTCATGTTTCCAAATGGCCCTCATTTTGTTTAAACCAAATTATTTATATTTTACTAGTTTCCCAATCATCCACTGTCCCAAATGTTCGATTCGGTGAACCGTTGAGAAATGTATTCTTATAATTCTATGCGTGGTCACTACATGAGGGCTTACGTAAATCATATGTGAACTATTTTATTACAATTTACCATGACTTTATTGTTGGTTTTATAAATTGTATTTAGGTAGTAAAAATACAATTTTGTATAGCTATTACGGCTAATAAAGTGATTATTAAAATAACCGGACCTTTGAAATAGTTTTTATCATTAAAGAAATCAAACTTGTTGTAAAAAAAGCTAACCGAACAAATGTTATGATTGGGACACCATATGAATTATTTTATGTGTCATGCTTGCATTCAGAATTAAATTCATATCAATTAAATGACTAAAACGGTTACGACTTACTCGAATGACAATAAATATCGACTATTAAAGACTGCTGTAACTCAAGCCTAATTGTTTGTTTACTTTAAATGGATCCAAAACTTACGATCAAGTGATTCATACTGTGTAGGGTAAACACATTTTTGAAGTTCAGTCTAGAGGAGACTTGAAGTAGCGTTTTAGTAATAACAATACAATGAATATATTCAATTACTTATAGATTAAACAGTTATTTCCAGAGTGCTTGAGTACTCCCAAAGATTTAAACGGGCTAAGATCTTAATCTTAATACTATTATAAAGGCGAAAGTTTGTAAGTATGGATGTATGGATGTTTGTTACTCTTTCACGTAAAAACTACTGAACCGATTACAATGAAATTTAGCACACATATAGAGGGTAACTTGGATTAACACATAGGATAGGTTTTATCCCAGAAATCCCACGGGAACGGGAACTATGCGGGTTTTCCTTTGAAAACGCGGGCGAAGCCGCGGGCGGAAATCTAGTATATAATAAATAAAGATAGAAAAATGTTGATATTATATTAGATTCTACAAATACCGTCTTTCGAGTATTAGGTACTTGTAATCTAAAAAAAAAATCATTACTCACATGTTTTGTCAGGTAAACAACAATAAGTCCATGACTTATGTATAGAGCTGGTATATTTTCAAAATTCGTGTTTACGTTTATTGAATGGAGTCAACGAAAGTGTCTGAGCCGCAATTGTTTCAGTGTCATCATTAGAGGGGTTTCCAATAGCCGCAGCTGTTAAGATGTTGATTTATGTCACTATATTGCTCCTCCAATTATCTTATTAGTGGCCAATTTATCGTTCGTCACATTAACATATGGATCGCATTCGCTCAAAATGAAACAATGGGTATATTTTTACGCTTTGATGGACTAGACTTTATAATTAAAATTTTATCGGCAATAAATAGAATATATATATGTAATGCAGCTGTGGGGAAAATTATTAAATAATAACAGTAACTATATATTTCTAAAAAACACATATCAGGCAAAGAGGAAATTTTATTAAAAAATACAATATTGCTCTATGTAGGTCGGCTCTGTATTGTTTGAATTGACACTAATAATTCGTTTATTCCACTATCTGCGGGTCAATATTTTCTCATGAAGCTCGACGTTTTGTCACACAAAATAACGTGTTTTATCGCCGCACGCTGCTCGCTAAATGTTTTACGGCAATAACAATAAAGAAAAACAAAAGCATATTATTGTCCTTCTTCCCGTACTTATTTCTTTCGAAAAAGAAAGACAATCGCGCCGTTTTATTAATATTTATCTCTCGTGCCCAAAATACTTTGGTGACCTCGCGTATTTAGGTACCGACTTTAAAGACATCCACAGCTATACCAACATTGATAATGATTTAATTTAATGAATTGATTTAATAGATATTTATTATTTAAACGTTTTGACGTTTGTATTGTTGAAGTTATATTTTTTGGTTTTATGGCATTCAAATGCTTTATAAAGTTGTTGTTGTTTGTATTGTTTTACGCTTCATTACCGTAGATAATGTTTCGAGAAGTTCTTGATTACGGATTCCACGGTCGGCCATCGGAGACATGTGGTTTCAATAATATTTTCATATTAACTACTGCGTGCTCACTGGCCGTGTAACAGCGAACAAATAGCTCTCTGTGGCACTTCTGTGAATATTCCGATTACCATCGCAATACATGTAAATCTACATTCAATTTCTCATGGAACTTGTAATCAAAACACAGCTGATGTAGCTGAGTAGGTAGCTATTTTGAATGAAGTATTTTTATGTTTCCCAAAAATTATGAATAAAATATTTATTATTAAAGTTTAAGACACTAAAGAATGCTCAACACGTTCGTTGTAAGAATTCTCATTTCAATTGTCATATTATCCGACAAATTAATGATTTAAAATTCATGTCCCTCCGAAACGTTCATGCATCAGCGGGTTATTATTACTTATTAGCATCGAATACACGTATCAACCATAAAAATGTAAAGGAAGAATATCATAACTGTTGTAATGAATTATTATCAAAATATATTAGATATTCAAATAGCAGAGGGGACTTCCGCTGGGAACTCAGTGGGTTCACGACGCATCGACGGATCTCTCAGGCGAGCATTCGTATTTTACAGCTACAACCGATCTGAATAATAACACGGTACATTAGTTTCCCATTATGCCTTCGAGACAATAAAATTTGCTCAATTTTACGATCGCATTAATAATTTTATGAATGGAAGCAAACGTTTAAACGGTTAAATAAAAAGTATCGAAAGGGCGATCGAGGTCAGTTGTATATGAGGTAAGGTGCTAAAAGAAATAAGATGCGTTTGGAGCGTGTTCCTGCGACAGGGTTACAGTATACAGGGTGCGGTGCGGAGCGGAAGACAGCGGTTCCCAGGGTATCATTTGCACGAACGCCGGATGCTTATCGATACCTTGCTTTTTGCTTACGATTACGTTCAATTAATTTATCAATTAGCACAGGCTACGTGCGCACTCGGATTATTGTTTCGAAACTACTGGTGGGTGCCAGTGGCACAATGTTCTTTCATTTATGTTAGTACTATTTTAATATACTATGCAATTATTTATATGAATAAGGATAGCTTAGTTTTCTTCTGGATTCGAACAGTTTTACTTAGCTATAATATTTCACCGTCTTATATTAAAAATATGCACTTACCATGTACCTAAGTATAGCTGTGGATGTCTATTGATGTACTAAGTAAAACTGTTCGAATCCAGAAGATGGATGATTCTTGAATCTTCGAAATATATATGTACATAATACTTTGTTTGTTAGGTAATTATTTTGCTAAAAAAATTTTGTGATAAAAAATAGGTAGTTCTTAAATGGCTGATCGCCGTTATACTTTTATAGTTTCCTATACAATATTTTATAAATTCCTTTAATTGTACACAATAGTCAAATAATATCACACACAAGCACTAAAATAAATGCATTATTAATATCCATTGTTATTATTTATTGTGGAGTAAGTTAATAAATCAAGTTTCGTGTGAGCGAGGGCATAGTGTAGTGGCTTCCGTTGCTTTGCGGTCGACGTTGATTTTGTGGTTAAGTTCCGCGTAACTTGATAAGCATAACTTGACATCCTTTGACTGTGAATTATAACTTTAACTTAATTTGCCCCGTTTAAACGTTTTAATACATTAATCTCATCATGCTTTAGTAATAGTAACTTAACGTTAATTATTATCTAGGTACTTAAAATAACATGTAAGTTTCTTGGTATGTTTTTAAGTTTATGTATTTTTTTTGAAGCTATAATATTATAATAAAAACAAATATATTAAGAGGTAAGCGACAGTATATCAATGTAGCTGGCATGCATTAAGATTATTCTTGCATAAAACAAATACTTAACTCAGAATCTGAGCCAAATTACAGTCATAAAAGTGACAACCATTTATAGCATTATTCGGAGGCATATCGAATCTGCCGCTTTCCATATTACAGTACACTGCAGACCAAAAATATTGGGACGCTTTTAATAACACAATGTACATACAATGCAAGGCGACACAGTACTACTATTGACTGACAAATTATCACTTTTTTTAATAACTTGAACTAACCTACGTGCCTAGAACAGAAGAGGTTTGCATTAAACATTTAATTTACACATTAGCATAAAGTAAATTATAGGTATATCTATTTCCGATTTTCTTAATTTTAAGATATTGTTACATATATGTATAAATATGTTTTTATCGCATCAAACCATAATTGAATTCTTTATATTATATTTTCAAATTATCTTTGAAATTAATTATGATAGTGACAAAATATCACTTATGTAGATAGATTGAAAATAAATGCTTAAAATCTGACTTAACTAACTGACAAACTTATTCGCTAACCGTATCACTTTAAATTTGATCACTGCCTTCAAATTTCATCCCCTACAAATTAAAGTTGCGCTGCCAATTCGTTCGGCCAACAGTGTATATGAGAAGTTATAGGTTTCATTTGCGGGCGATAGACGACAATTTTCAATTTTCTTGCGCGTGCGTCCCATTTGAATATTTTAATTTGGGGGGCGGCGCGACTATTTCAATTTATTTTATGAGCCCGTTCACAGAAGGGTTCGCGCTACGCACCGCACCAGATTAGTAAATATTTGATTGCTTTATAGCTTCATGTGATATATTTGTGTACGCACTCTAAATGTGAGCTGTCAACTTTTGTTCAATATTTCCCGTGTGCATTGCCGTGAACACTTCAGGGAGTAAGGATTACTTGGGTAAAGTATATACTATGTGTACCTTATAATACCTTGTAATGTTATTTTGTAAACAATAACGATAAGAATTAATGTAGATCATGAAATATGAATTATTATAAGTAGATTTAGACACACATTTTCAGATCCTAGAAGAGAAACTATAATTTGAAGCTACTTCAAGTAATTTTATCAGACTACTATAAAAAAAATATAGTGTATTTGCATTGCAGAAGATCGACAATATTGAAATTACATTAGGTTATTGCTTATTACACAACACAAAACTTTTTTTATGGAGTACTTATAGCATATTAGATAACAACTCTTCATGGATGTTGGCAATAACAAAATATACCTATATCGAACATAACTCATTAAATGATAACACATTAACGTCACTTATTTTGGAAAAGTACTGAACATGTTAATATTATATTCAAATTGTTTCAATATCTTATAAATATTATAATTACGTTTTGTATTTAATATAACCTTGGGGTTATCTATTTAATTTATAGTTTATTGTCTGTCAATTATTATGAGATCACCTTTTTGAGGTGATGCGAAAACAAAATACTAATTTTAAAGAAAAATATATGACGTAGAGAGAAGCATCGCCATAAGTTCTTTTTTTTTTCGTTATTTTTTACATTTTTGACAATGAATATAAATTAAAGCACAATTATTTTGTTCTTTTGTACCTGTATAATAATAAAATAACAATACAGATCTGAAGATTCATTATATTAATATAAATAACAATGTTCATTGTTCATAGCAAAGGTCATGAAATAGCTTTTATTTGAATATTAATTGTTGATTACATGAATATTTGTATAAAAGAATGATTTTTTTTTCCTGTTTGACTGAAATAATTATAATTACTTTCAATATATTATAATAATACAGACATGTTTCTTTCCTTGCTATCTAGGTACTTATTGTTAATGCACGTAATCTTTCATTGAGTTTGGTTAGACGTGATAGTAAAGTAATGGAGTTCTTATAGTCGCATTAATGGCGAAAACGAAAATACGTTATTTGTAACACTGAAATAATAAAAATTATGTTTTTTTTTGCGTTTTTTTTTAATACATTTTAACGGATCTAAAAAGAGATGTATTGATGTCATAATTTTATAAAATCTCGTAGGAATCATAAATCTATTTAAAAATTCGTTAAAAACTATGTATATCTAAATGAATAGAGGAGTGCGCGCACTGCTCCGCGCGGCTGTGATGCAACTGAGGGTACCGCTTGTGTTTAACCTCACATAGCTATGTTTCATCTAATAGAATTGCGAGCTCGTTATCTGCTCAGATTAAAATATTCAGTATTTGAGTGATTTCACGAGTGAGTGAGCGGCAAAGGGTTGACTAGTCGTTTCGCCCGCTTTGAACACTTGTGGGGAGGCGTGCTTTGGGTTAGGCGGTTATCTACCTACCCGCTTTACATACAAGGAAGTGTCACGCTGAACATCCCAAGTTATTAAAACCATCCTTCGTTAATATTGCATTGATTAATTTAACGGTAGTGTGTACATACCTACCTACTCATTTAAAAGGGTTGGGAGATCAAAAGTTAGCCTCCTGATCGGGTAGATGCTAAGTTGTTTTATAATTAGATTTGAATTAATAAACTTTTAAGCTATTTAATGTAATTTAAAAAATTTTTTATGTCCTGATATGTATCCAAAATTATGGCCATTGAAAATTGTTACAATTTCCATATCACGTATGGAATTAAACGGTATCGACTGCAATATACGCACAAATAAATGAATTGTCGAATTTCACCGCCTTTTTCCGGCGTCTGACTCCATGAATAATTCCATTTATATAATGGTGTCGACCGCATCAAATATTTTATTCCGAGTTCTGCATATTTAAGTGTCACAAAAACAATGTTTGAGAATATTTATCAGTTCATTCGTTTTGCTACATGTCCTCACACATTTCAAATAAACCTTATAATGGTAAACGATTCACAAGTTACGTAACGCAGTTTATAATGGGCATGTGTATTGAACTTATTTAATCTATTATCGTCAACAATGGAGCATCGATACATTTGCCATTGTAGTATGACGATTGACGAGAAGCGATCAGTGACGGCAATATAGTATATGAATAGGCGGATGCTGTAGTATAAATATTGCACTCCACCCATGAAAAGCTAATTTTATGAGTGAAATTAGTTATTCACCTGTTGTTGCCATTTATTTATAATGAGTACAATGCGAGCAGCAACGGAGCGCGGCCGCACCCAGCTATTATTTGCGGACGCATCAAAACCAATTTGTCGATTTCATATTAAACACTGATGATGGCCTGATAATAATCAACGTATAGGAATGAGTTGTGCAGAAATAATATGATATTTTAAATGTGGGTTTTGATGCAGTAAAAATTGTTCAATTGCTCAGTACGTACCTATATGTATACTCAGGTATTTTGAAAATCGTGTGATCAGCCCCTAATTAACTTGAACTCAGGAATCGATTGAATTTTTATGTTAAATTAATTAAGTTATCAATGTGTGAAAAAGTGACTACACCGTAATATAAAGTTTAATTGAATGTGATTAAAAAACCTTCTCTTCTACTCAAAATAGACACCTTCACATTTTTCTATAAGTTAACACAACAACAGTTTTCTCTGATTCGGTCTGTAATGGAAACTTATTAAGAGCTCGATGACGTTTTTTTTTCCTTAATTTAGGATCATTGCTTGAGCTAGTAATCATTTAAGTTTTTTCTTTATTTTGTTAGATTACAGTTCTACGAGGAGGTCTCACGTACGGGCCTAGAAGAATTGGAGATTGTTTTGTGATCTTTGGCCGGACAATATGTTACAGGCGTCAAATAAAGTAAGAGAAAATTGATAATGCCCAGATAATGTTTATACATTTTTGACAGATTATTTATATATTATATTTAGATATTGGCTGTTCCACTGTTAGTACGCACAAGTAGGTAATTGTTATTTTGATGTTCATTCATATTTTCAATAGGGGGACACTCAAGATTTTCTTAGAATATATTTAGCCGACTATGTTTGCTTTAGCATTTATTTTATTACTCACATAAATATTATATGATCCATTTATTATTTCGTTACAGTGTACTTTCTTAGTAGGCTACAAAGACAACAATTACAACACATTCATCCCTCTTAAATATATCCATTACCCTTTATAACACATTCCATCAGTTCAATTTCATCGTTAATTCCTTCATACCATGAGTATTACCGACCGGTAATTATGAATTATTCCTTTTTCTTCACACAACTTCAACATAAGTTCGTGAAATACGTGACCATCATTTTTTGTCACTGGAAACGGGCACTCGTGATAATATCCGATCAAACAGGTACACTATTAAGCATGAAGCGAATAAATGTCACGTGCCGTTTCAGACGAGACACTTGTCGCTACATCATACAATTGTACCACAAAAACGCGGCCGCCGATAACTATGATTAACTATTATCTTTTTTTAATTGTGACGTAGTTACAGCTTTAGTTAGCTATATCACATTTCTTGTGTCTAACCGTTTGTAATCAATGTTCGTAATTTGTGAGTAGAAGTGGGGATTCGGGTTATGAGCAATGACTTTCAGCCGTCTGTATCTGCAAAACCATAGAATATGTACGTTGCAAGACTGAGTTCTTTTTTTTTTTTTAGTCTCCACCTGAATCCACCTTGTATTAGTCTACGTAGAATCTACGTTCATTGCAAACGAATTTTAATTTTTAATGAAAACTGATTTTAAATGTTTTGCACTTTAATAAATACCTTCTATTTATATCAGTTATTTTGATTTGTTTTGCCTGCATTCAACAAGTTATATAAATATCATCACATATTGTGTTAATGAAAAAAGACTTCATAGTGTTGAAATCTCACTATGTCGAATCAATTCTTTCACGCTACCGGACATGTTTCATCTCTCGTCTTTCATTTCAAACAAAAATAAATTTTATAAACATGTGATTTAGAGTCTATTTTATCTTGCTCGTGCAATTGTTTTTGGAACCTTCAATGATTCAGCACTTTAACTGAATAACCATTATAATATGCAATAAAATCTTTTCATTACAATTTTTTTCTTTTATTTGAAACTTTAATTGTGTTAAAGCTTATAAGCAATTGAGAGATTCCTCTCCACATTCATTTCACTTGCTCAAGTATGACCATTTTTTCTTAAATTACCGCTTAACACTGTAGGACTACTTAAATCAAAATTATACACATTATCTCCATAGAAGACTTTTTTATAGAAGACCTTCCTCTAGGTATTGGCCATTGCCTCGTTCAATTGTCGCAACTGAAATAATATTATAGTAAGTATCGAGAATAGGTACGGCATGACAATAGGGCTTAAAAATTTTCTTTCCACTTAAGAGCCAGGTTTAACAAGTAGATATGTTATTGAAGTTGAAGTTATATCGAAAGTACGTACCTTATAAACTTGCAGCAGCTAGAGATAATTCTAAGTAGGATGGCAAGCTACAAAAGTATCCATAATTTCGTGAAGGGTAATTATGGTGTGTGTGAGTCTTTATGCTTCAAGTAGGTACCATGTTATGGACAAACCCTGGAAACATCATAACACTTCTTCAGCAACCTATTGCGTATTTGAGTAGCAAACACAACCCATCCCATATAATTACTTTTAATAGTCTACAAAAAGATGATCACTTAGTCTAAAGAATGTGCTACAAAAGGTACCGATTAATAACCCACAAGGATACTAACGTTTTGTTTACCATAGATGATAGTGGCACGTATCTCAGAAACGCTACCGAATTAAAAGGAGTCAATAACATCGTGACAAAGAGTTTAAATGCCAAACTGTCTCGCTCGCGACGCTGCGCTACGCAGCGTGACCGATGGCCACTCGACTGGCTAGTCTTGATACTTTGAGAGGTAAAGAGGTGTTAGTTTCTATATTAAATATTTGTGTCAATAGAGTTTTAAGGATATATATTTTTGGGGATGTGTAAATTTTATGATGGAAACGATAATATATGTGTTTAAAGTTTCAACAAATTTTTAAGCAGCACTGCTACTTAAAAGTTTTAAGAATTTATTGCCTTAACTAATTATTGATAAAACAGGAAAAATACTTGATCCGGTTATCATTAAGTATGTATGTAGATACTATAGGTACATATAAGAAATACAAGTATCAAAATCATTTTATCGATTTGTGGTTATTGGTAGGTGAAGGAAGGTTATTATTTTCTGAACTATGGTCATTAAAATTTTTGATTAACAGCATTTGATCCGTGTCGATAAGATGACGTTGCAAGAAGCTGATATAGTCCTTTTTCTTGGAGCCGTAACTAAACGCTTTTTATAATTTTTTATTAGATACTCATAAAGATATTACAATGTTATCTCGGCGGGGAAAAAGAATGTACCTTAGTTCCTATTTCGGTTTATTTTATTCGATTCGTTGTGAGATATTTCAAATGTTTTGTCGAAGAAATATTTTGAATTCGTTTACATAGAATTAACTGATTCTTGCGACATTGAGTAACAAAAATGATAAAAGATAGAGTTTAGCCTTTTTAATTTAAATCACAATTTAAATAGTATAGGATATGAAGGGTTTGATTGCAATGTTACCTAACTTATTTGAAAATAATGGAAACTTTTCTTGAATACGGTTTAAATTATTATAACACTGGTGACATTTTGTATATAGGTATATTATTTACGTTCAACCTAAACAACTTAAACATCGACTCTTACAATTGTTTAGAGTAAAATAATGTGAACTATAATGCATTGCGCATACATGTGTGCTCGGAGGAACAATTGGAGCCCCACCTCGATTGCACGAGCTCGGTATAGAAACTAACCATTTGTCATCCATTATTCACGGCCTAAATTGCACAACTTTAGAGCGCCATTTCTAAATGACATCTAAATCTGTTAGTGTATTAACATTGTGAATAAAATTCATACAATCAATCTACATAAATGTCCGTGAGCGTCCGTCCATTAGTCAAGTGGAGTACAAAGGGCACACGCTCATCTCGTAAATCAGTCGTACGGAGGTCTCGCGTTGTGCTGAGCGACTTGCCCAAATCGTACGCAATAACCGCTCGCCACTTTCTCAACTCTTACCATTAGAGCGACCCCATGCACATTTGTCATTTAATATGACCACTTCAGACTTGGAAGAGATGCTAATTCATAGGATAATCAGTAGCCTGCAATGATAATTGTGACCGTTTTTATAACTAAGTTAGAATTTGTAACTTTTGTTCGAGGCTTTGCTTAATAATTCCTGAATTAAAAACCACTGGATTTTCTATATAGAATTAGAGGAAAGAAAATAACTATAAAATTAACCTTAAAACTTTTTCACGTTAGGTACATAAAAGTTACATTTTTGTACAATTTATAAATAATGATTTGCTATTAATAATGTTAATGTTATTTAGCTTGTTAACATACATGCCGCCTCTTTTAAACAGGTTATACTAGAGCATTTGTGTTGATTGCTTTTACAATTGCCTTTATAGTAGATAATTATTAGTCATTATAAACACTTAGTGTGACATTAATTAAAAATTGTAACATATTTTTAAGTTTTAACATACCTAATATTCAACTTACCTAAGTACTACATAAACATAACCCAGTAGAGCGACTCCATTATAATAACAACATAATAATCGTCATTCTGACTGTTTGTAATAAGCAAATAGGCGTACAATTTAATAAGATAATCAGTGCCCCATTTTGTTGGACATAAATTGGATAATTATTCAAAGTGTTGCCTTAACACACCCTAAACGGTTATTAAGATATTAAATATTACAAGCGAGCGTGGTGTTTGGGCGTCGCAGGCGGCGCGCGGCGGGGCGCCCAGCGGGAGACGCTACCGGCAGCACCCAACTAATTGTACCTAGCGACTGGCCTGTAGGCTGTACCTCCTCAATAATAAGCCATACATAATCCGTGGACAAATCGTGATTGTTCTAATAAGAGAAGATACTCCGTAAATCCGTAATGACTGCTCTATCGCGATTCTCTTAGAAAAATGCGAAAGGAAAATATATCATCAATATTAACATATTTTGTCTTTCAAGGATGTATCTATTTGAGTTTTTATATAATCTTACGCAATATGATGTAAAATATTTATAAATATAATACTACATAATAATATTATCTATGTATAATGTTATGAAATATATCTTTAACAAAGATCAGATATGCAGATTTTATACATGTGATATTGTTATATCGAGTATTAAAATACCAGATAATAACTCATTTCGCTCATAAAATATGTTTAATTTGCTATTTTCCGAGATCGTATCACGTCTACACAGCATCGTCGAGAGCTACATAAAGGCTTTAAATTTAGTATAAAGTCGTGTTAACAGTCGTAACTTGATATTCACACGTTTAAATTATGGTTATATTACAATAACGATATGGGAAGATAAATTATGTGTTGATGTTAAAAGCTTATATATTACAAAAATTATCATTTGTTTCGTCCGGTGTCATAAAATATAACACATTCAATACAGCATCAGGTTACGATCGGTTCTAAAGGAGCTTTATCTCGAGATCTCTCTAAATTTGTCGTCACATCTCGACCCGGCCGCGTCGAATGAAATGGTTACGACGTTAATTTTTAAAATTAAACTTTTAAAAGACATTCGGTATAATGGGCAAGTATTTATATGCATAATGATGTTTTTGGTGAATAAAAATGAAGGAATCTGTAGGAATATCTAAAAAAAGAGGAGGATTTGAAGCGAGCGGGCTGGAGTTGGAGCCCTAACATCAGATGCCGCGGTGAGATTGTGCCCGACCCGGCTCACTGCTATCATTTATATCATTTCATTGCGGCTGTTTACATTTCATTCATAAATCCACACACAATATCCCTTTTTCGAAACAAATTTTATTCAATGCATTCAAATTTTTCTTTAGACTTATGGTATCCTACTCAAACTTCTTATCTGATAATATTTTTTCAAACGCAATAATATCATGTCACTTTAAAAATAAAGGCCGCTTCGTTATGAAAAGGCATTATCAAAACATGCATAATCGCACCAATAAATTGTTTGAAATTGACGCAACATTTATTTACTCGGCAAGGAATTAAAATATGAATAAAACTGACCGGAGGTAATATTATAAACAGCGGTCGTATACATTTTGTTTTAATAAGCCCTTGGCGTGTATATGTCGCCGAAGCTCGCACGTTGCTCTTTATTTATTGACCTATTAGAGATAACATTAAGATCAAGATGCACGGCCAAGGACCTTTGTTATAAAAATGTCTGCTTCATTATTCTTAAAAAATTAACAGCGACTTAATATGGATACGACTTACTTTTAAGATCAATTATACGTTCTTAAGTGCTATCACTATTAAAATTACTTTCGTAATGGGTTTCACGAGTGGTTTATTTGTTTTATTGTTTTAATAAGACTGTGGAATGTTTGATTGAAACACAAATAGCCATCATAGTGACAATTATGGAAGCCTGTAGGCTCTAGGCCCATACTTTAAGTCGGCACATCCATATTATTATTTCTTTTATCTCTATGGCGGCATCCTCCTGTTATAATTTTTCTCAGATTTTTTTTATTTTAATCTAAGCAATTTAAATCAATACTCATTATAGGTTTTAAGGGACACACATCTTGTATTTTTAACATGGCCACACTAAACTTGTTTTATGATTATTATTTAAGGCATTTTTAACTTTACGACTTTCGCCTTTGATAAATAATCATATATTATGTTTGATCAAAAACTGGTTTTCCATTGAGTTGTTTTACTTTATTCAAGTCTTTCGTTTATTGGTATCATTTAGATGATTTACAATCCCAAAATTGTTTTTATAATGTTACTTAGTAGATATATTTTGACGATAATATTAATTGGTTTAACTGTTCGAACGTAATTTAAATACGTTGTTAAATTAATGTCACAAGCAAAATGTATATTTTGTAATACCAAATTAATTAGGTATGTCTTTCGAATTCGATCACCTTAGTTAGTAATCTGCAATTGTCCCTGTTTAGTCTGTATAGTAAGTTAATATTGAGAAAATGTAATTTCCACCGGCCACGGCACCAATTAACCCGTTTACGTTTTGTCAACATAATAAAGATAAGGCATGTTATACATGCAGTTAACTTTTATAGTTTGGCACATATCGATAATACAATTAGATAAATAATAAATTACATTCCCATATAAAAAATAAGAGTCATCTTTGCACACAGTATAAAATGTAAATATGAAGGAAAAGGATAGTTAAGAAAATCCAAAAAGGGAATACATAGCATAATATATAGCCTAGCCTCAAAAATATCTCCAGATACAAAAACATGTCATAAAATCACTCTGTTATGGCGTGAAAGAAAGACAAACAAATACACTTTTATTTTATTTATTTATTTATTTTACACTTAATTAATTGTACAAATAGGAAACCTTACAATTAATTACATCTAAAAACAGAGTAAAATTAACTTGGCGGCCTTATCACTAAGTAGTGATCTCTACCAGGCAAACACGGTAAAAGGTAACAAGCAAAGAGGTCACTAAAAACAAAAAGGTCACTTTTACATTAATTATAATATCAGTACGGATGCACACATGGTCAATTTTATTCACAACGATGGGTGACTTATTTCGTTCCCCAAAAACAAAAAAAGTAATTCATTGCATATATCACAAGACACATAAATTTTTATTTTAAACAAACACGAACAATATTTCGATTCCTCAAGTTCATTACTCGCAATTTGCAATTCAGATGCTTCATAATGTATCATAGTAATTATAATTAATTAACTTTGAACGGACGTTTTTAATTATTTGTTATCAATTAAGGAACGACCTACATATCGTTCAGTACTGAATTAAATGTATTTTACGTGAATATAATTGCAGTTCTTTAATGTCGCATGTTAAATAGTTTCGATGAAGTCAATAAAGAATAATAATGGCGCTATAGTAATAAATAATTGAATGAATTGTTTTCTTAATGTCTCATACAGAATGAGATCATTAAAAAGGCACGTATTGTCAATATTCTTTAAGGGCCTGATAACTATAGTAATATAAGTAAAGTTATTTCCAGAGTAGGATTTTTTCGAAGCAGTGTGATTACAAAGCTTAGTCAAATACCGTAAATAAAAAGGGAGTAATGTAATAAATATTCACGAAAGTTATTTTAATTTCTTCCTTAAACAAAGTAGAATCAGACACGGAAAAACTTTTTGTTTTCATTTTCTTTAAAACGTCCAGTTGTTTTTTACATTTATTTTCAGTAAATACTCGGCAGGCTTTCTTAATTTCAAAATGTTAACCTTTCTTGAACGAAGTATATCAGCTTATTGTAGTGTGCTATTTTCGACTCTAATGCTTTTTGTTCAAGTTCCATTATTAGATAATTATCTTAATTTATTTCGAACTTTTTAATTGCTTTGTAGAACTAACTTTAGGTGTTCTTCTTGCTTTTTACAGTAACTTTGTTTTTATTGAAACGATATGGCTTTACTTGGATTTAAAACAATACAAATAAAACATGACCAACGAATGTTATATTAAACATTTTTAAACGCACAAAAAAAATATAAATAAAGAAACAAATGAATAGCATAGAAAAAATAAAATACAAAACATCCTCTTTTAATTGGCTTGACATTTAATAGCTTATAAATCATGATCTGATAATCATGGATCCAGTTCAGAGTTATACAAAAATATATATTTATAAGTATAATGGTTATTAATATAACCCATAAAACATTATTGATGAAATTTTAAATAGGTTAGGTTAGGTTAGGTAGTAAGTAGATACCTTTTTTAAATCTTAATTTCGCCTCTAGCATAATTATTAAAGGAGCAAAGTTTTCATATCAAAGTATTTTAATAAGTCTTACTCCATAATGTTACAAAATTGAATTCGAACTCGCTTTATTTGAAAACAATTTTCGTTATCTAATATGCTGACATAAGTTCAAAAGCTAATACGAAGTGAACACAGATAAATTCAATGATCTCGTGAGCTAGAACGTTGTACAAGCGTATCGGGTTCTCGGGCATACGATCATGGGAAAATTACCGATCCGCCGACAATCATAGGGAATAGGCTTCGGGCTCTGCGGGCACACCTTATCATTGCATTCGCCCATTGTGCCGGCCGAACGATGCGCCTCCATATTCCTGACATTTCGCAATATTACATTGCGCTCGACCAATACGCCTAGATTACTAATATGATTAGAAACTCCAATCCCATACAGACGAACGGTTCTCGATATCCCGATATTAATATTTCGTCGGCGACACAAAGGGATTCGTGAAACGCTATAAGATGGTGATGACGAGACCGCCATTAATCATCTCGGTCAGTTATGACATAAAAATAAAGAATATATTAATGGTCGTTCAAATTCTTGAAAGCCCATCCACATAGCGGCGCTGTAAAAAACTCTGTTATAGTTTGCGAAAGCAATTAAGTTATAAAGCCCTGACTCTACTGTCCTAATGAAATATTCTGGTGAGATAATAACGTCAATTTATTGATGACGGCCTTTAGTATAGTGCGCAAATTGCAATAGATAGTTGATAAATGAGTTGAAACGTTTAATACTTAAATTAATCACCGCATTGAAAACGTTATAGTAAAATTATGTTCAACTAAAATCTGGTTTCAGATAATCACACCAGCTTCCGCATAATTAATAACCGCGATCGAGTGATAAATCAAAAATTATTTATTAATGCAATTCTCGATAACATTTATTTATTTATTTATTTATAACACTTTATTGCACAAACAAAAATTAGGACAAAATAACATTAAAATACAAAAAAAGGCATAGTTTGTACAAGAGGCGGCCTTATTGCTGAGCAGCAATCTCTACCAGGCAACCTGATGGGAAAGGAAATGTATGAAGATACATTGCTTACGAACAAAAGTTAAAAACCTAACTTCATATAATATATACATGCAGTTTAGCTTTTCAAACTCAAACTCAAGTTAGAGTACCTATTGTGTAAAGGGTGTACATGCATCGTAGCAATTATTATAATTGCTACGAATTACGATTCTACCTATAATAAGTATGTTATAAATATCTATATGTTATAATAACCAGCGTAGTCCAATTGTGCAGTTAACAAGTGTTGGAAAATCTAATACAAGTGTAAACAATACATATAATAATATCAAGAGTCTTTAAATATATCACAAACAAAATAATGTCAGTTATGTTTTTTGGTAAACTGTTTGATTATATATTAATAATTAGACTTAATTCTCTCAGTCTCGTTGTTAAAAACAAAGGAACGCTTCAACACAAACAAAGATAATAAAATATAATGGCATTTATTATATTATTAGTCGTATGGCAACTCCAATCCGAGATTCAAATTACAGATTATAAAATCATAATAAAAGAATAATTTCTTAGAACAATTTATTGCAATAAAATAATAAGAATAATTGAATGCCGCCAATATAAATGAGATTACAGCTGCCGGTGTGGTCTCTTTTTCTAGTAATATTCCGTATAAAATAATCGTTTCGCTAGGACATTAATGGTTATTTTCTACAGCCTGCTCCCACAAGTCAAAGTATGCCAAAAGAACACGATAAGCCGTACAGTAGATCTAATTAATGTAAGCACCAGAGAGATAATTAATTGTCGGCTGCCCGTGTAGTACGCATGAAATATTTATTAAATTCATAACAGAGCTAATTATGAAACATCAACGCGCCCGCGCAGCGCGCCACCCGCAGGCCGCAGTCGCTCGCCCGCTCCAACATCGGCCAGTTGAAAAAAACATAATAATCGTAATCCTTACTCGCTTTTGTATATTACCGAGGAACTAAACAGCGTAGCGATCGCATATTGTTTTTATTATCCACAAATCTAAATGCGTCGAGAGGTATGCTGTAATTAACCACGTACGTAGCCAGTCACTACCTGCTGCGTGCCTAGAGGAAATGCCTGTCAGTTATAAAACTCATAAAGGTTGTTCAATGATTAAAGAAAATACGCACCGCTGTTACTATTGATTTGTTGAGAGTCATCAGTCAAGTACATTGTAGAGATACCTATAGGTAGGCTATAGCGGAGATTATTAAGAAATGTGCAATCAGAAAGTTGCCGGAACAATTAAATTTTGTTGTTATAAAACCGGGGGCGGCGTGCCATCTGCATTGGCACGAATAAGGCAATCTTTAAATATTTATCAGTAAATTGGTATGCCTAAACTAACAAAATCAATTAACATTGTTTTTGTTCTTGACTGGTTTTGCACAACGGCATTCCAGTGTTCTGCAGCAACGATTGATGTCAGACAAGCTCATTGCCATAACATACTATTGTTTTACGAACATAGGTACTTGTCACTGGAACAAAGCCTTTAGAGATCGATATTGTACTAGTATAATAATGTATCGCTATTTCGTCAACAAACTATTTCAATTAAGAACATAAAAAAAGTTCGAGGCATTTATTGTGGTAATTATTGCCTTTCTTTAAAAGTAGGTACTAACCCATTGAAATGGATAGGAATATATAATATTAATTTCGTTTAAAAATTACACACCTCAGGTATGAAAAATAATATTTTGTAAATTAAAAAAAAATCGTCATTACCTATTTACCTACATAATATAATAGACACAATTTTATTGTTTCATTTATGGAAACTAATCTACTCATTCCCATATTTATAAAAATTGTTTGAAAGAACAAATTATACTCACTATGGTAACTAGGGTACCTAGCTCGATTTGCGCATCATACAAAAAGTGTAAAAAAGCTAGCAATCTCCGCAGCATCCAGCCCTATAAAAGCTGCCAAGAAAAATTCACTCCAAAGCGACAAGAGTCAGGTTCTGCATACATCGAGTGGACACCTTACATCAAAACAAGCGCTGTAGGAGCGAGGAGGTGGCGGGCGGCGCGGGGTGGGGCGTGGGGCGGGCCGGAGGCGGAGGTGCATCTGAGGACCCGCTGCCTCCCGCCTGCAGCTCGCACCATGCACTTCGTGATGACTTATGCTTCAAAATCAAAAACATTAGTTACCTAGTCATAAATTACATTTTTGCAATAATTGTAAGTTGTAAGTTGTAATCGTTTATAGATTGTTAAATGGCTCTAATTACACTAGTAAATACACAAAATTAAATAGCAATTTACATATATTAATAACTATAATAACTGTTAAAAATAATGCCTAAAATATTCATGTAAAAATCTTACCCAGATAGTGAACAGGTGGTTTGAAAGGAAGCGATACATGCAGCGCCATCTCTTGCCAGATAGCTAAACTGCGTGCGGTAAAACGTATTCAGTAAGATGTCTTCAAAACAAGTATCGTAAAATACTAATTTATCTGCAATGTATTGGGCGCATTATTGTTATATGCATATAAACACAAAAACTTTGTAAAAAATCGTTGTCTTCGATAAACTTGATGCGTTTACAATTATTATATGCGATAAAATACTTAAACGGCGATTTAAAATGCACGTTCGACTCCTTAAATAACCTTGTTGAATATAAAGAGGCGCGTTATCAAATCGACCCAATATTATAGGGCAATCAAACGTCCTGCGTTTTATAACTGTGACGATGCACATTACAATTTGTAATCGGTACATCCGCGGATACAAACTTCATTTACATGCAAATACATCGACATTATTACTAAAACGGGCATCCTGTCGCAATACGATCGATTTGCATATTTTTAATAACATATCATGAAAAATAACAAAAACATTATTTTATAAAATGAACGGCGAACCATTGTTAGTGTTTCCGGTGCAAAGGTGAATAATTCATAAAATTAAATCAAAGCGTCCTCATAATCAATGCTAGATAATTATGTGGCATGGACGACACAAGGGCATGCGTTTATACGGTTTATGTATTCATACATTAATATTTTATTAGCCTGTCTTTGTTTAATATTCCATAATGATGTAACGATTTTTAAACACAACTATTTTTGAAGTTTTTATCTATTCCCGTAGATTGATAATAGCTTCCATAAAGATAACATCAAATTAATTATTCATAAATGTCTATTTATATGGATATGAATGTAGGTAGGTATACGAGAGGTTGCTCGTCGTTCTTACACGCTCAAACTTCATGTTATTATAATTTATTTAACGAAAATTCGGTATGCAGACAGATAACATACCTACTACCTAGGTACCTATAAATTTTTTGATGTTTGCTCAAAGTGAGTTTCGCTGCGGGTATCTAGTTTTATATCTATTGGTAGGTTGTATATAGTTTATAGAGCAAAAGTTAATCTAACACAATCTTTTGTCCGACAGATAATATCGAATAGCATTACTTATGTTAATTTTTAGTTAACGTTGAATAAAATTCAAACAAAGACTGTTTCACCTCAATTCCCAAGTTGTTAAAGAGGGACACTAGTACAATTGTGTTTTTATGTAAATTACAACAAAACGCGCGTGCGACATCATGCGTAAACAAAATAAACGCTTGCCCATGCGTTATCGATACCTACAGCTTTTATTCATACAAAAGCCTATCGCAAGATACCTATTAGTTATCTAATATTGAGTTAATGTAAATTGTACTTATTATATCTCAAATATATTATAAAAAATAAATAGATAATCTCATATGAAATCATAACAGACGTAGGAGATGCAAATATAATTTATAAGTATAGATAAGTTAAGAAGTCGTTTAGAATTTATATTCTAATTACAAAGAGAAGTGTTAGTTTTCTACTTGGTAGAAAAAGATCGTTAAATTTTTATTAGATATACCTACACATAACATTTACAGAATTAGATCACACGAACGTAGAATCACGTAGTACGATTACGTACTAATACGATTTTGCTTAAAACGAGGCTGATAGGAACACATCCGCCATCGATCCTACAATATTTGTTATGTTTTTTGTGAATATAAAACAAGATTTTAATAAAAATATATTTTGAGACATAGGTGTTACAAATTATTTATGGTATATTATTGCATTATTCACAAATTATTAAATACATATTAGAATAACAGTAATTGAAGTAGCTCACAGATAAAGAATTCAATCTGTTCATTCATCAATCAATTTGTTCATTCACTTTTGTTTCATCAACTAGACATTACCCTCTATTTTACACTAAAATTATAGAGAAACTTCTTTACATATCAATTACAATATAGTGACAAAGTATGTTAGTAGATTTTTATCACCACTCGTCACCTGAGCGGAAACACAACGGTGAGCGTAACACAAAAAACACATTAACTTAGTTAAGGTAAATTTATATCCATACATACATTATTTTCGGTTGCATTATCACAGAACTAATTTATGAACGATAACGGTCGTATTTGGTTACAAATTTAAGAACAATTTACAGGCAATTCTTAATACTCGGCAGGTAGGGTAATTCATGCGATAATGGTTTAAAGTAGTAGAGCTTATAGTAGAACTTAGCACGACTTTAATAGATTTATTAATACGATATTATAAAGACTAAACAAGATAAGAGTCCGATTGAAATTATTATTAAGTGGGCTGTAATATGCTTAATCTGCCGCCAGAATATTTATTTAAATACAAGGTAAACTTTTTAAAGTTCATAACAATAATTTTATTTACATATAGAGAAGTTGATCTATTTGATTAATTCGTAAAACCTAATCTATAGGTATTCGTGATAAGATGAGTCAATTGTTTTACTCGTCTGATAAATAAATTAATAAATAGCAAGCTGAGAAGTTGTATTGTTTATATTATTACCAAATCTATCAGCGATTAAGAATTCAATGGTATCGAATGCGCAGATCTCGACCAGATGTTTCAACGGCGAATAATTTCGTCTGCAGTAAATCTTATTTGATATAAAGTATCCGTGTATTATAAACACCGAATCTGGGTAAACATATAGACAGGTAAATCAGAACGCCGAATGACTAACTGTAATATAAATATCTGAAATAGAAAATTAGGCATAGCGTCTGGAATCGTACAATCTTTCAATAGTTTCCACAAAGCTCAGAATTTTTAAATGATCCGGTAAGATCGTAAAATATTCGATAAACAGGGCGGGTATGTTTGCTTTCGCCAAGTTTAACATTGCTATTAAACAGTCATGAAATGGACAGAAATAATCGGGCCGATCCGTTATATCGCGTCATTCGTATGATGTCGGCGTGCGCGTACATTGCGATCGCACTCACGGCCTATTACCATGCTAGTCTCCTCTCCCCGTTTTCCTACTTCGCCATTCACTCGATCGTTAATTCATTTAACAATACTTCATTACATTTGGCAAAAGGTAGTTTTAAATTAATTACCATGTCGATTGCTGTATCGATCGTGCGTTCGGCATGCACGATGCGCTCGTGCGTTGTGACAATGTGAAGCGGCCGCGGCGTGACGGCGCGGGCGCGGTGACTTGTGTAGGAAGCTCTCAGTGCGAAAGCTCGATGCGCGTGCCCACTGCGCAGCCCCAGAACTGCAGACGGAGTTTTTGTGAGTCGCGTCGCGCCGACGGCCTTACATTGAGGGATCGGCCGAGTCACTCATTCTATACTCAGAACTAGAACGTTTAGTCTTCACCGCATTTTTTGAGGCTTCATAATAATATACTCAGAATTAATATTTTAACCATTTTTGGCTTTAACAATGTAAGTATCATGTTTGCTACAATTTATTAGGTTGATTTGTAATTTCTGTTATAATCTGAATCAGCCAAATGTGGAAATAATGAATAATGTAAAAAGTTAATTATATTGTCACATACAATATGAACGAACATTTGCAATTTGCAAGTAATATTAGTCATGCAATATGCATATCCTCAAATGGTAATGTAACTATCATAATATTATGAACCTCATTTAATAAGGCGCAGGGGACAGGACGCAGCCGCAGCGCAGAGCCTCCTGTGGTGAAGTCCCGGCCGCGCAACTTTTTACCAACACATGCCCGGCTCGTGTCTTTTTCGCTCTTGCCGATCGGAATTCGTTGAGAGATCGCCGCTGCCGGTGGCAGACGTCTTGTGACATGTCAGCCACTGTACGTGCATTGCGTACGCAGCAATTAGCCAGTCATCTCAGCCCTACCGCTCGCCCGGAATCTCCCCTGTTACATACGGATTCTGAGGAGCGCTGTCTTCATTCAAGGAACGACCGTAAAATGATTGAACAGAGGTAATGTGTTAGTAATTGCCAAAAAAGGCAATCTGATCACTTTTTATGGGCACAAGGATATTGCTCAATTTAGTTGCAATTTGCCGTAAAGGTTCTATTTCTTTAGGGTGCTTAATTCGTTTATATGTATCACATACAAATAAAAGAAATTATATTACAATATATTATTAGAGCAGAAAAAAACAATATAAACATTTGACTGAACTCCTATCTAGTTATTAAAATTGGTAACAAAAATATACCTCATTCCTATTATAATAACATAATTATTTTATTCTAATAGAATAATAATTTATATTTAGATAAGAAAATGATATAATTATGCAAATTATAGTTTATAAGCATCCAGTGGCAAGTATCTACTATTTATCTTAAATTAAAGCCACTTTAATTAATGACATCCAAAAATTCACTCCGGTACTACCAATTCTTATATTATAGGTACATGTAAAAAGATACTGCCACTTTTTCTGTGAGCTTGTTTTACATAAAATTATAGTCATAGTATCTGTATAGTGGTAAAGAAATTAGTGGACTAATATCTTAACATTTTAAATTATTTAGAGAAACAACGATTACATAAACATCCTTTTATAAATAAATTAAAATTTATTTACAAACACGTTACATAAATTCTATTATATTATTGTTTCTTTTTTTTGTTTTTTACACAAAGTAAGCTATACATATTTATTATGTGGATTAGTTTCCTCTTACCGATAAATAAATACTTACCTAAGTCTATGAATATTATTAGGTGCCTATGTAGGTAAATGCTAGGTAAGCATTTACTTAGGTACCTACTTATATTATCTAGTTACTTTAAAATAAAGTTTGAATAAAATATTCAAGTAAAATTCGTAGACATCACGATGACTGCAAAATAAACTGTAAAATAACATTGATTATGATAATGTTAATAATATTACTTACACATTACCTACGTAGAAAAGGTTTCATAATAAATAAGAATTACATCAAAATTATTATTTTAAAGCCTTAGTCGTGGGATGGTTGTCTCTAGCATTGCCAATCACTGCGAATTTATACACTATTTCATGGAACATATTACTTATGCAATATTTACGTTCAAAACGGGCCATAAATCGTCTCTACTTGACTTGTAAATGACCAAATATTATTTATTAGTCAAAAAGTGAGACAAACATTTACACAGGAACAGAATTTCGTTAAAGTTCACTGTTCACGCAGTAAATTGTAAGTATAATATTGTGGCAATTATGGTAAAGGCTGGTGAAGGTGTCGCGATCGCAGCTACACGTGTTACCGGCCACTTGCATAATGCTTTTAGGGCTATGCTATCTGCCGTTCAATTGATTCCCACATTCATTATAGCAGAAGAGTGGACCTATTTTTTTTTTAGTTTTTCAATGGTAAGGTTACTATTATATACTTTGTCAATATGTTGAACTGATGATGATTATCTAGGTTATTTGCATTTATTAATCAAGGTCTTCATGTTTTATGTGTTTAGATGAACATAATTTCCAATCATGTCGATGTCCATTGAAAAGTCATGAAGGTCTCTGTTTCCTATTTCATCTCCTATGTTATGCATACTCTCGCAAATAGGACATATTAAAAAAAATCTATTGTATTGGGTGCTTATAAATATATTCTTCAAAAATATTTATGCGACTTTACTATAAATGTTACTAAAAATAAAATAATCTATTTAAATAGATTATTAAGGACACAGAACACGAGATACAGTTTGGGTCGAACAATGTAAAAGGTGTTTTTAGCCGCATCAACAGGTTTATAACTCTAAACAAAATGGATAATAATGCTCAATACAAGGTGTCATTAATATTTATCTCGCTGTTTCCAAAGCAAAATATGACGGAATATTTCTTCGGCTGCTGCATAATGTGTCCATATAAATTATTAAAAATAGAGAATTTAGCAAACGAATGCCCCGGTGGCAGCCCTTCCCAACAACAGAAAGAGAAGCCGCTTGCTCCACCATTGAATCAAATTCATATATTTTGAGATTCAGTCGCCAATTTCATTTGTACCGTTAGCACAAAACGATGCAATAAAGTTCATGCAGTGCGAGTAAAACTCGATGAATAATTAAATCAGATGTTATTGGAAATATATAATTAACATTCTTAATTACGCACAGCCGATATGCGATCGATGGTGCAGTTGGTGTTTAATATGACAAAGTGGTCTTTTCTTGCAATCGGTTGACTGCGCTGAATATAAATATCGAATAAGTAGTACATTATACAATTTTTAGTGATGATTAATTTATGTATTCTATACTTTTCCCAAGCAGATTTATACTGTGCAAGCAATGCCATTCTCTCATAACATTTATTAATACCTACTTATATTGAAAAAATATGTGATTTGGCTTTGCAAATAGATACAAGGCATTCTGACTGTACAATAACATTCCGTGAATTGTTTTATTGGATTATGCGACGAAGCCGCGAAGCAGCTATAACTATTCAGTGTCGTCTTTTGTGTTATGGAAAAACTTGTTCTTGAACCCATGTAGTGTGAAAGTGTCGTTTATTTTTGCAGTTTAATGTTACATATGTACACATATTATCACCTTCCCTGCGACTGTCATCACATCGCGCGCTGCGCTCAACCGCCTGTACGTTGTTAGCGCAAACAATGCAATGCCTGCTCATTTCGACATTCACTATTTTGTTATGTTGATATTAGCCGCCATTGTCAGCCCTTTATCTGTACTTCACGTTGTAATTAAATTAGTTTTACATCAATTCGAAAGAGAATGTTAATGAGATTTACAATTACGATCGGATTCAACTTTTTACTTTTGGGCTCTTATTGTGTTACATATCTCGTCGCGTCTGTGAATCATTTCAACTCTGTCGATTCAATTCAATCACGAGCTGTGAATAATAAAGTGTGATTAATGAGTGAATAATAAAATCAGTAACGGAAACGTGCAGAACCCTATCGACGCCTATACCACTGATCGCTGGAGACTAATGTTTATTTGGACATATTTATGGCTATAGTTCCGCTTTTTGTAGGGATGGAAATATGTGTGGCGGATCGCACGTCTGCGTGAGATTTCGGACACCTCTCCGCTTACTAAATTTAATATCGTCAGCCTACGGCGAGGACGAACCAAAAAAAACTATGAAACCGCCATTGTGTCGGCGACACGAACGGCAGTTCGCGCCTACCGCCACTCATGAAAATCATTTTGTTTTTATTTCAAAATGTATGTTTATGATAACACCTGTTTCGCTGATGCCTCCGCGAACGGTGTCAGTCGAAGCTTGTCTCGATTTTTTGCCAATTTAAAGTCTATAAAGACGCCCGCATCGCGAGCTAATTTAACCACTGTTCACCCAATTAACGTATTCCCTTCGTCTCTGCTTAGATGACATAGGTACTTTTTACGCCTTGTTTTAACAAGTTCAACAATAGCTTTTTCTGAAAAATGAATAAAGGTCCTGCTACGTATAATAAATGTTTACAATTTTCATTTCTGTAAAGCGTGTTGCAGTTTTTACCCAAATGTTTAGTAACACAAAGGGAATTTTAAATTTAAAAATATATCAGTGCAATATATTATACAATAATTATTATGTCAGTATTAGTTATAGTATCGTAATACGACTAGATATGATTTGTCTATGGTTCCTCTTAAATATCACATTTATTTTATAAAGTTTGTAAGTTGTTTGTAATTATACTTGAAATTAATTATCAATAGATAAAACGTATTTCAACGGATTTGCACATATTAAAAAAGGTTAAATACATTGCATCAACAATGTAGTTTCGAGCGATACTTATGCTGGCCTATTTATTTATATTGATTTATTGATTAAGTGAAGGCGCTTTGAGATTCAATGACCTTAATATAATAACAAGTAGCATATTTCATATTTACCTTCTAATAAATCAATCGCATAAATCTTAGTTTATGTCAACTATAATGATGCTGTTGTCAAAGGGCGGCCGCCTCGACCAGGGTCCAGCTTTTTGCATAATTACGCGGATGGAATGTCGTCCTTTTAATATAATAACAAAGAAAGATGACCGATTTTATATTATATTAAAACAGAATATATTTTCCTTTGTCTTAAGACATTTTTATTGTTTATTAATTTATGAAATCTCTTTGAATATTTTCCATTTTTATATTGTTAGAATGAGAAAAAAGGTTTATACACGTATTTACTTTGCTTTTACATAAATTTCGGTAGTAAAAATGAACCCTATATTGCTATCTATCTATACCTATATTTCGATTCAACTATTTTTACAACGTGAACTTAAGTGATGGCATTGTAGGTAGATTTGTATTCGAAACCTATTTTCATTGTCGAATTGAATAATTTTACTGCGAAATCTTTCAGTTTATCTCGTAAATAGCACAAACACGGACTAAGAGAAACAAATATGTCTATAAGGCCGTTCAAATTGATAAACCACATGAAATCGCAGATAGTGAGCCCTCCTCAGCGAAACCACGGGCTGTATATTATCGTAACACAATCCATAAGAAAGCGCTACAATAATCGTACATTTCTCTTGACAATGTTCCTTTGAATATAGAGAGTTAAGGCGAACAGATACAATGTCGAAGATTTGTTTACTTACCTCTATGAAGTCGGCGTCGTGTGATTACCTACAACGCGATCGCTTGAAAAATAGACTTTCATACCGCGATATATAAGAAGCAATCCACGAACGGACCTCAGCCTCGTAACTTTGCTATGATAGCGCCTACACAAGTACTCATACTGAACTAAATTAGCGGTACTGAAATATCATAGCATTCATCGCTCACTTTGTTATCGCATTCAAAATTGACGTGGGAAATATACTCGTTTGTGAGTGAAGCACAACTCGCGTCTATAAATTTTACAATGAATTATAGAACTGGTCCGCTAGAGATATATACATTGCATAATTTAATCATATTATTATTTAACGCATGACCGTGAATACCGATCGGCCGATTGGGTTCACATATGAATATTAAAAGCATCGAGACGTCGTTTCATAGAAATAGGATTCGAGAAAAAGTTGACTGAATATCTTATTAGTTAAAGAAATCTATGCAACCATATGTAAAGCTGGGCAAAAAATATATGAGCATGATATGTGAATAACTGGACATGTTGAACCAGGTGACATATAAGTGTCCGGGTACGCATACATACATACGGGATGTGAACGGTATGACGAGCTCTAGCTTCCTGTTTTTAATTCCCAGTTTTTGTAAAGCGTGTGAGGTCGCATGCATTGCGGATGTCGACATCGGACAAGCTATCATAACTATACAAGTATACAGTGCTGATGTACATGTTAAAGTCCTATAGAAGTAGGTAACGAGATGGTGGTAGATAAAGGATAGCTGGTGTCCTTTGGGACACGCTATGAACACTTAACGAAACATTGTGGAAACATCGTTTATAGGCATGGAGTTTTTATTTGATATTCGTTTATACCAAAAATAAACCAGAATCCATAATTTATCGAATTATTAAAGAAAGAAAAGAACATAATATAAACGAGTTTATGACAATGTATGTAACTGAACTTAAATATTTTAAACAAAAGCAAAACACAAATCCATCATTTTTAATAAGACAAAATGACGAACGAATAAATCTTCTTTGTTTCCATAACGATGGTATCTGAATGGCAAAAGGAATAAGTGTATATTTTGCATTACACACGGGAAGACAGATATACGCCCCGATGATATAATATATACATGATTATGCGAAAACGGAATGCATAAAGCTGAAACGACATGATTGTATTTTTTTATAAAGCGACTGCACTTTGCTTTCAAAATTGACATTCAAATCAGATTAATCCAATCAATGAAAATTTATGACGCACCCAAACCGAGCCGAGTGTGTGCCATTGAGAGATCTGCAGGACCACTAATCAGTTCTTTGGTAACAAACTGTATCCATGCCGGTTGCTATCATTTATATTTTACTTTTTAGCGACTCGTTATAATTAACGTTGTCTTTTAAGGTGGATGTCGTGTTGTAGCTTGATTGACTCACGCCGAAATACATCCTCATAATGTTATCGCGAATCATTTCAACCTACATTTACCGTGAATGTTATTGACAAATGACAAAATGCATTTGTTTTAACGATACCTATTTTGTTTTAATAATTTCTTTATCCTTATTTTCTATCTAATTATTGAATAAATGATTTACAACATTGTAACTAATTCAAAAAGTCTATCCACACATATTTATAATCTGTTACATTTTTGGTGCATTTTTTAATTCGTCGAAATTATTCAAAAATTTGCCATCGACTTCAAATATCACCCAGGGTGTGTTTTTGCAGCAATTACAAAGACGCGTGGAGCGGTCGCCTTCTTCGTAAACATTCTTTGATTTATACGTCTGCTTTCAACCGCAGAATGAGAGTAAAATATGAGCGGAGCCATCAAATATTCAGCCTTTTTAGGACGCAAAAGCGAGCCTCTACGTTCATTATAATAAAAATACGATAGTTCATTGTGAAACTTAGCTACCTACTTTATCTGTATAATAACTTTGTTTTTTATATAACAGATGGGATCGTTGCAATAATTAAGAATAGTCAAAGAGGGAATAGGCTTTTATCGTCTTTTTCTAAATCCTTATAAATGGATAAGAAGGTACTTTACGTAGATACCTAGTAAGTGTCTGTTTAAAATTAAAAAAGACACTCTTTACAACCACGATACATCTTTTGAACAAAGTTATTGCTCTATAGTCTATACGGACCCAAATCAAGGAGGTAACCTATAACATTAACAAGTAATAACTCCGTTAAAAACAACCGACTTCAAACTTGCACTTGCAAAATTCACAAATACCTACAGACAAAAATGCTCATAAAATAAAAACTACTTGTCCTATCCGAATAAAATTTTTATGGGACCAATTCGACACCATCCCGCATCGAACAAAAAAAGAATCACGTAAATCGGTTCAGAAACCTCGGAGTAATCGGTGTACATACATAAAAAAAAAAAAAACATACCGGCCGAATTGATAACCTCCTCCTTTTTTTTGAAGTCGGTTAAAAAAAATCCATAGAAAAATGGAACATTGACCAAAAATGGACATGATGCTTGTATGTAGTTCTGCAATTCCTGAAACTTCTTCGAATTATGAAATTACAAATTATAGTAAATAAAACAAACGAGATGTTATAAAATATGTCTTGATAATATTTAAATGACCGTCGGCAGTGTGTCGATGCCCTTAAGGCCATCGACTGCTGTTCACAGTGGGCATATGTCAATCAGTAACCATTTATGAAAACCTCAATGCTTTACTTAGGTATATTGATTCAGATTATGATAATTAGTTATACGTTCATTAAATCTATATTTATAATATAAAAAGATATGTTTGTAAGTTTTTGAGGTAGTTTAAAGAACATTAAACTACTGAATGGATTTATAAGGCTAAATTGCGGGTAGCAGAGAGGGGGTGACTTATACAGATTGTTGTTTTATTCAAAAGCTTAGTCTTAAGAACTCTACATAGATTATGAAATATTTTCGCTGTAGGACTCCAACGAATGATCTACTTGTGTAGTCTTTAATCAACACTTAATTAAAATACTTGTACCTATACACTTAAAATAAAAACTAACCACTTATTTAAACACGACTTTTATTTGCATCATTTTCCTCTAGCTAATAGTAATAAATAGAGTGAAACTTGCATTTTTTTAATTCAAGATACCTTATGCACATATTTCCTTCTCTATAAACTATAAAAAACGTTGCGTATATTATTACCATATATTTAAACATGCCTCATAAAGTTACATTCATCAAAGATTAACTAGGACGATCCAAACATATGAAGGTTGTAAATAAAACGTCGCTTATTCAATTAAAAGAGAGATTGAATAACATAAAACTCCTGAGATGGTGCAATAAAATACATAGCAATTACTAGCCAATATCAGCTGTACATATATTTACTTGTGAGACACATTTTTTTCTGAATATGGAAATCAGACGTTTCCGACCTATTTAATTGATATGAAGATATTATATGGTTTTTATACTATTTTACCTGACTGGTAAGTATAGTTATGGAACAAAGCAATAGTTTAAATTCGCTACTATCTAACAATATTTTTAAAATATCCAAATTTTTTTACTTCCCTGAAATTATACTCATTCATGAAATTTGTCTCCTTTATTTTTATTTGATACCTTTTCTATTTATTTTATTTTTATTAAAACAACAGAAAGTCTAACAACAGATTAATAAAAATAATGTATAAGCGATATGATCATGGAATACAGTGGCTTCAAGTTGAAGTCTAAAAGATAAATATAAAATCAGAAAAAATTGTAACTCAGTACTCAGTAGTATAGAATTCGTAAAATACTTACATGTATATTTCTTGCCTACAGATCTAGGTTTACCGTAGAATTCCCATAAGGTCATTTACCTATTAGTCATGTCACAGCAGGGTCATATCAATGCATGAATATTTTTTACTCTATACATGGAAATACTGCGCAGTAAAAAAGTATTTAAATGTTTAATTATAAGATGTCATCAATAATAATAATTAGTATGTGTCAAGCTTAGATTACAAAATAAAGGTGTCAAGAGAAAGACTTCGTGAGGAATAGGTTGAGGCAAGTTTTTGTTTTCCCATTCTCATGCCAGACGTTAAAATGTGTCTGAAAATGCACAATTAGTAAACAAGATAGTTTCACACTCCAATAGGCAAGACAAGGCTCAATGATACAACTATATCTTATAAACGCTATGTACACCTGTTAATGTATTTAACACATTGTAATAATTAAAAACAAACGTCATACCGTTATCACTAATTATTTCGCTTTTTATGTGAATACCTTTCATATGCAGTCGATAATCATTTCAGACAATTTGACATTAAGTTATGACGATTCTCGGTATCGGTAAAAAGAATCGAACGAGCCTCATTATTATCTTTAATTATGACAGTTCACCATATATGAATGGTTTACTCGATCGCCACTGCGGTCGCGGCAAAAAACCCACCGATCATCCCTGTATGAGCTCTCCCTTACAGGTAACTTGATATTACACAAAAACATTCAAATAACATTATGTTAGATGTAATGTGTGATCTTAACAGCACACGATGTAAATGCCAGTTATTAACATTACTCACATTCGTGGGGACCACGCTAAGTAGGTACACATATTTCATGCAACTCCATATATGTTGTCGTCATTATCGATTTATGGTTACGAATTTGCATGGCCTTTTTAAGTATTCAAATCAATTAGTTAATATTTGTGTAAACGGTTACTAGAACGCTCTCCATACGTTGCAACTTGCATTCATTTCGATATACACTTATAATATGATTCTTGATATTTTTAAACGACCTTCATCTGAAAATGAACATATGTGCTTATTTCCATCGTACCTAGGAATTAGAATTGATTTTTATTTTAAAGAAAATGTTTTGGTTAGACGTACGTAAAAACAGGTGTAGGAATATTTCAGAACTAATTGAGATAAAAATCACTGTCAAAAAGGTGTGATACTATTTATAGATAAGGCATAAAGAATACTTAGTTAATTGTCAGAATAGAATCGATTCTTAAAGCCGAATGTTTAGTGTTTAGCTAACAGAGCCTGGACCGATGCTCCGACGACCATGTTTAATTGTAGCTATTAGAACAGATGGCTTATTCATTTGTAGAGCAGTCGGTCGTTGTGCTCATGTCGTAAACTAGCGATTCGTTCCCGTTCTGATGTTATTGTAGCGTTTTGTCTATGCTCTGCTATTTTATTGAACCATTTTATTGTCTTTGGAAATTCACTGACATCTTTGGTCTTTCCGTAATTTCATATTTGATTAAAAGCTCCTATCAGCATGTATCTGTGAAGAATAGCCAATGTACCCAGTGGTTTAAAGTAAATTCCAATACCGTTAATAAATTGATTCATAGTTGTCATTCATCGTGACTTGTGACCGGGAGATCTATTTCAATTCAATTTTCCTCACGTGAGCTGTAAAAATAAATAAAGGAGAATGAAGCTATGATACGAGGTTGGTTGCGAGTTATTGGTCCCCATGCGCCGGGGCCGCTCAATTTCTCTAATTAATT
Organism: Colias croceus; assembly: GCF_905220415.1. Lineage (NCBI taxonomy): Eukaryota > Metazoa > Arthropoda > Insecta > Lepidoptera > Pieridae > Colias > Colias croceus. The sequence continues at coordinate 7,016,364 of NC_059539.1, read as the reverse complement.
AACGATCTCGCTGATAAGACTCGCTGACAACCTTATTTGTGGCGAACAAATCTTCCAGACATAAATTTTAACGTACATGCTCTAAAGTTGTAAACTCTATGCGCGATTAACAGACTACCTATAAATATAACCCCGGATATCAATATTCTCTTCGAGAGTACTCGAGTCATTAGCGATGTATAAAAGTCCACTCGTATATCAGCTCCTGATAATAGTTAAGCTTGACTTGCCTCTATGACATATTTAGGTACTGGCGATCGCGGTAGTCACTCCCTGTTCTTTTTTCATTTTCAGTAAAAAGGCAATTCAACATGCTCAGACTTATCAACTCGTATAATATATTCTTAAATAGGTATATGATTTAATTTCACTGTTTAATGCGTTATATCTACTCTGTATGGGATTTAAAATGTGTCCATACGTTTACATATTGAATTAAACCTTCATTTGCCAAAAATTAATCTTTAATTACGCAATATGTATAAACATACATACATAAGATGATCAAATAAGTAGATATATTTATTTTTATAAATAATACACACTTAAAAACAATATTTGCCCATAAATTAGACGCAAGCATTGAATTTATCTAAACTAAAACAAACATAATTTCGTAGACACCTCTCTACCCCTACTTTTAAGTGCAGTAAAAAAATTATGACTTTGGAGGCGGTATAATTTTATTGCAGTAATTAAGATATAAGGTTATAGTCGGGCTTTTAAGGGAGGGTTGATTTTATCCATCATCAAATACCTGTTTTCGTGTTTACATATCATAATTTATTGTGAGAATGATATGGATGAGTATTGAAATATTTTATAAGAAGAATGTTGATATAGAGGGTTCTGTTGAAGGTCATTGTATTGTTAATCTGCTTCTCATAATCGTAGACATAAATTGTTCGCGAGTATGGTACTAACTCTAAATTACGCGGATTCATCGCACCTATTAAAATGCACAGGATGAAATTACATAGAGTGGGGCGCCTACATAACTGAGATACTGTATGTTAATTTATGTTTTCTTCGCGCTTAAATTTTTAATATGTTTCTTAATGCTATTTTAAGTATATACCCACTTTTTAACTAATGATATCATGATAAGCGCAAGATTCCCACGATACCTAGAGTCCAATAAAGATTTCATAATAACATTGCACGCATTATCATCATCGATACAATAGTGAAAAAGACTGCTAAAATTTTATATAAAAGAAAGCGTACCTAGCATAAGCTTAATTCTTCACTTTTTATATAATCCATCAAAATATTATATCTTACATAATAACCGGTAGCTAATAAAAGCAAAAAATCTATCCAAATATTCCAATAATCCAAAATTACAATCTGAAAATGTTCTTGGGTCAATTCCCACGCTTATTGTCGTTTTCGAATAAAAATAACGACGTGACAACGCAATAGTCATAGTGGACAGGTCATCGCTTAAATAAATCAACAAGTAACAACTAATAAAATATTCTTCATACACGGTAACGGTCGTGCAATACAGACGCCGGCTACCGATTCCCTGAAGCCGTTTGGAAAGCAGGCTGTGATTTGCAAGGTCACGCGTATAACACGGATGTTCCCGATATTGAAATGTACAGACGTGCTTTATTCACCTACATATCAACATAAGCAATTTTAAAAGATCCGAGCCAAACTCCGCTTCGTCATTGAAAGTGGACCTTATGCGGCGGTTGGACGCTATCATTTCATTCGGTGAAATCTCTACGTTTAAATGTTGCCCAATGCGACAGCAGTATGAGAAACAAATACTCATATTGAATACGAAACAGACGAACGGTACGACAGTCGGTATGGTAAATTCCGTATTGCGAATTATTAAATTATTTATGCCGCATATCGCGGTATGCTGGCCGATCGCTGAACCACAATATCGGGAATCCCTGTTCACTGCTAATGCAATAATTTGGCGTATTTTGCAATCGCGTATTGAATATTGAATAGTTTGTAAATAGTTTATGTTCTCGACGAGGATTTCAGAGTACGTGATCCGGCGCGGCTCGTTGTGAAATTGTGTGACATACGTTAACAAGTGGTCGTTTCGAGTAAAATTTTATGATCTCGTTGTGTTTAGATTTATATGTGATAGAAGGTGGAGCGATCGATCTATTTCTTATTCACGAATCAATAACTCCTCTTGGCTTACCTTTTAAGTGCGAGGTGTAAATCGATGTTCAATTAACACCGGTCGTTCTCTTAGTTCTTACCTATATAGAGATATAAGTATTAAATTATGTTTATAGTCGTAAGTCGAAATACCACAAGGTGTGTATACTGTATAGGCTAGCATTAGCCATACTTCATCTGCCTTCCTTACTTCAAATTGTCAGTTACTTATAGCTGAAATCTTTAATTGACTAAAATACAGGTAAATCTGTGAAGCACTTGTTATAAATCAAACCACATTTACGCTCTCTGGTAATCCTTACTTCCATCAGGTTTATAGGCTATAACTAAGTGCTAATAACTAATACCCTTAATAATTGTTACCAGTAAATTATAGAATATTGATTGTCGGTATTCATTCTCGACTATGTAAGATGAATTTTCTAGGCATGTTCTTACATACATTATACATTTTCCTATACTTATTTATAAAATCTTAAACATAACAATATAGCGTGATTCGTATGTTTAATTAGATAAGATTGCGTTGATGAATAATTATAAATCACCTTATATGGTTATAAATCAGATTTCCTTTGAACAACATATGTTCTTGATAATTTAATGTTTTGTCATTTAATTGTTACTTCTATGGTTCTATGCATTCATGACACGTTTGAACATTAGATGGAATAGTAACCATTTCTGAGAAAATATGCATTTCGTCATCATATTCCATAGGTATATAACCTAGTTTGAACTTCAATAATATTTCAGGATCCACTTGGCAATAGATAATTGCAAGACTTGTAGACAGACTTCTATATTTTCTCCTCTATATCATCTTTACCTGGTAGAATATCTACATGCCATTTTTCTATGGAGTGTCTGATATTAAGAAATAATCGTTTTCCTTCATCTAAAATGAAATAAAGTCCCTCATTAGATTCAAAAATATTACATAGATATATATATTTCTATAGGTAACCTAATGATGAATAATTCGCACAGAGAAAAATGTGAAAACACAATCGATTACTTCTATAAACACAAATCGTTGACATGCAAATTTCCCACTTGAAAATAAAATACAGTACATATAAATGCCAATTAAAAATTCCATTTAAAAGTAATAAAGAATTAGTAGAAGGAAATACCTATGTTATCGCGTCGAATCTTGTCCTTATATTGATACCGTGTTGGTTGCGTGCAAGTCAATGGCAATCCAAATAGAAATGATTTAATTTCGCCCCTGAGTACTTCTGAGTTCTGAGGGATGATTTACCTGCGGTTATCACGTCATAGACTATATAAGTCAGTACATCAATCTTTTTTTATTACTGTCATTAATTTGTGTGCATTAAACTCTTCATAATGATACAAATACCTTCGTAGTATTGCTGTATATGCTATTATTGGTATTCATATTCATACATAATTATACGTTTTATTTGTTTTAGTTAACAGACGCTTCTGCTTATTAGTATACCTCTAAAAAATAAAAATATTTGAAAAAATTATTGAATAAACCGTCTTTGATTTACAGTTTTTCCTAATCTTTAAATTACATATTTTTCAAAACAAAACTGATACAGCTGATGCTTATAATTATATTCAAGCCACTGATTAGTATTTATTAAAAAAAATTGGTACAAAAGTTAATAAAATAACAATTTAGTAGCTACATTGTGTATCCTGTGGCCGCCACGTCTGGCGCATTGATCGTTTGTCATCGACGAGTCGCGTCGCGTGACTCGCTAGTGTTGACTTAATGGAGTATTCGTGAACAAATTTAAAACACACCTCGTTATAAGCTACGGCTTTACTCGCTTTATGAGTTACTCCACGTTATGGAACAGCGTGGCTTCACGCGAAACCGGTATGCGGTTACTAGTTATTTCTAGGTGTTGAATGCTATTTACTTTATTGCTGTGTTCTGTAGGTTTTATGTAACGCCGTCGTTTATTATTTAGCGTAATAATAGAGTGAATGGTTTAGTGGATAAGTTGCTAAGTATTATTTGATTTTGGTACGCTATTTTCATGAATTAGAAATCGCACATTTTTCCTACTATGAAGTGTATAAAGCCTTCGCTTAATTATTATTAATAACTAGCTTCCGCCCGCGACTCCGTCCGCGCGGATGTCGGTCTTCGCGTGGATGGTTTATTTCTCCATTTTGAGTAACTCTGACAATGACATCTTATAAATATCTATCTGACCCAAATACGGCTAGGCCTATAATACACGCAACGTGTGTTCGCGGTTCTACAGAACAACGTCTATGGATAACTGAAAAATTAAGATTAATTTTTTTCTACGTATTTTTCCAGGATAAAAAGTATCCTATTTTACGCCCAGGATAATAAGGTATAATTATACCAAGTTTCATCGAAATCGAACCGGTAGTTTTCACGTGATGTCTTCACATACAGACAGACAGACAGACAGACAGACAGACAGACAGACAGACAAAAGTTTTTTTAATCACATATTTGGGTTTGGTATCGATCCAGTAACACCCCCTGCTATTTATTTTTTCAATATTTTCAATGTACAGAATTGACCCTTCTACAGATTTATTATATGTATAGATAAAGGCATCATAAACGAAAAAAATGTTTATTCTCATAGAATTGCAAGCACTCAAGAAGTACTTGACGTATTCCTATTTTCAGTCCTCCGCATATAATATGGTAAAATTATTAGATACCTTTAAGTCATTACTCATTAGGTACCGCTCTATTGTATTAAATTCGTGTCTAGTAAATTTTCAATAATAAACTAATAATAGAATAAAGAAGGATATGTTAAAAAAATAAATATATACCGTAGGGTCTAGCAAATTTAACCCCAAGGCGCTGTCGGGACCGAGGGTTCGTAATTGAAAAATAAAAGACCGTAATAATAGAATTTACATTACATGCTTTTCAATGACAAATTTTGCTGTCTCTGTTTCTGTCAGGAGATAATGACTTTACATTTTATTATTAGGACGAATACACTTACTTCCCTGAGCACGTGTTGGGTATCCTTTTTTGGCAAAGTGGTCTTGATTTAATTATACATTTTAAAATAAATTATGCATGTCTAGCTTATTGATCGAAGCGCCTTCATATAATATCCTTTACGTTTGTGGTCGTTGCAATATTTTTGTGAAAGCTTCTGAAACACTCAGTAAAGAAAATTTTCAGGCAAGCGCTATTTTAAAGCCCCTTGGACAAAACTGTTCTTGGAAATATCACTATGGAGTCGGTAATATGCTATTTGGTTCAGTTTAAATTGTACGACGGCGAAGCCACGCACGGTACCTAACAAATATTTATAAAGACACGGCGCGAAATAGTAAAACGAAGCTCCAAACATTTGTATGCAGATATTACGGTAAACGGTAGGATTGTTTCGTGCACCGCGCGACATTTCCGTACAATACATTTGCCGAGGCGTGGCGTAGCTAGTTAGCCGTAAGTGAGATGTAAATATGCGCTGCGCCAACGCAGAATCAGGGGTCGTACACGTATTAGACTCTCTACCGCATTGTAGTAATGTATCTGCTAGATATCCTTCTACAAATCATTCAGTGGGCCTATATTGAAGTCTATGTCGGATTTATTGCATGTATGAATTGAAATCCTTCTGAATGAAAATTGTTTATAAATAAACAAATTAAAGATTTTTATATATTAATGCTCCTCATCCAGATAGAGTCATATTCAATCCATTCAACATGTCACCTGTATACTTTGTTCTTTAGCTTGAAATATTTTTTATCACACAAAGAAAGAGCTATGCAAATCGCTGTCTCGCAAAATATGGTATTTATTCACTAATACATTATTTATGAAATATCATGGTATGGTGTGATGGTAGGGTTTAGATTTAGCCCTTCGTATAATCAAACACGCACATTCACGTCAAAGTATGGAGAAAGAGGGAGCAGCAACCGATCATCGAGTAAAATATATAAATCGAGGCTTATCATCTTCAGGGATCACCACGGACGGTCGGCAAGCATTCGAGACGTGAAATAAATATCCATTTCCATACTCAAATACAGGTAAGAGTACAAAGACGCGAGTGAGGGGACGGCCGTCAGCCAGCGCGAGCTGACAGCCTCCGCGCTGATCTATAACTCCTTATTATTATTTGAATGAGATCTATCGATTCGAAAGGTGTGGAGCTCGCGATCCGATCCTACGAAGATCATTTTGTTCGACTGGAACGACCGTTTTTGAACTAACGTGACGTTACAATAGCGGCCGGTGACGGCAATGATTTAAAATCTGTTAACAGGACGGTTCTCTTTTTAACGATTGGTATACAATTTCCATAAATGGTTTTCCCAGATGATCTCGGGATACAGAATGCATTACATACAAGAAATAACACGGTCACGGGGATTTATAAAATATATATTCTTCTTCGTTTTGAAAAGCCTCTTTGTAGTCCGAAGTAAACAATGGTGAGGATTATATGGAAGTGGAAATGAAATCCCCACCCTAATGAGGTGTCGGTTCATTGCTCCCCACATTATCTCAAGTAATTATCTACTATTTCTGTGGAAGCTGTGCACGAGTTTATTAAGATATCCAATAATTCCTTTTCTTTCATCACAGAATTGTACATGAGGGTCTGCAATTGTTTGATTAATACAAATATTTTCATTTCGTTTAAGTTTAATTGAACAGTCTTACATATTGGTCAACCAATTCAAGGACTACAAATTCAAAGTAAAATCTTAAAATATCATATATAGTTTGTGAAGCACATTTTATAGTGTTCATTTTAATTTTAAGATTCCCTCTGATTTTTAATTAATTGTTAATCTTAAACACTGTTAGGTTTTCAACGATAAAGCATTCAATGATCCAATTCCCAAATATATCTCAAACAATATTTACCAATACGTCCTCGAAAATTTCCATGAGAAATTAAGAGGTGGGAATAAAAAAAAAACAATACTTACATCAAACCTATCGAAGACTCTTAAAGCTCTCGAGTCAGTGTCGGTGTGCCAATCATTGGTGATAAAATAATGAGTTCGATGCAGGAAGCGCAGTTATTTCGCAACAAGCCGCCCGCGCATAGGGGCTTTTAATCAACACTTTATTGTTTAATGACCCCTCGTCCGACTCGTAAATTAAAAGGGTGACGGATCAAACCCTATTGACGAATGAGTAATATGTGAACGGATTGAGAACGAATTCGATAATAATAGATAATAGCAACCTAGTTCTAAACAGACTCGTTAAGATAATTCTTGCAAAGTTATCATTGTTATCTACTTAAACCCGAGGAATATAGTCGTCGATGCATTTTGTAGATATACGTAATTGCTGTTATGTTGTCTACTTATCTGCATGCGTTTCTAAGGGAAAGTAAAGCCCGTTTGAAATACCAAAACAAACTAATGCCGAGTTTAGCCGATCAAGTGTAATTGATAAGCACAAAAGTGTTTAAGGTAATCCGAAGTATCTTCACGACAAGTGTAATTAGCAAATATGAGAGGAGATTAGAGACGGCAGGAGCGGCGGGCGTCATTATAAGGGTATAAGGTATAAGGTAAGCCGTTACGTCGCGTGTGCCACGTTAAATACCTCACATATTGTTAGATATTAAAAAGGAATGGAGTTTCTCGTATAAAAAATAAATGAAAAAATCTAGTCTTCTAATTTTATAATATATTTTATGTCAATATGGGCACGGTTTGGTTAGGTAGTGAACTAGTGAGAGAGTGAGTAATAAGAGGTCTGTTATCTGTTGGTGATGACAACTTGAACTTGGTTTATTATAAACCATAGAGAATTTTAATTTAATTTTTACAGAAGTTTTAGTCTCACGAAAGAACATTTCACTTAATCAGAATAGTGGAATAGGCGTAAGTAAATAAGTAATCTAATATTTTTTTCATAAAGGAATCTCACCTAATAACGTGAGCAATTTAATGTTGTGTCCATTAATTCCAATTCTTATTTATTTTAACAACAAAAAACAAAGGCGACTCAACTGCTTCCCCATACAGCATTAAAGGCATTTGATCCCTGACTTTTAATGCTTCACCCCGGCATTAAAATTATGTGTATATTTGTATCACGCTAGCGATTGTAGGGCCTCAATGACTGTCCACTGTCCAGCCTGTGTGCCGGCCGGGGAATCGAACACCGCCTGCAAGGTCTTCACCAATATGTCAATGATAATTATTTATTTTGAATCCATATCAACTAATTTAGGACGTTAATTATTTAATTTCTATAACCAAAACCTTTTCTAAGAAATGTCTAAAACAAACTATTAAGTATACCTAAGATACGATCAATAAGACCTAGACCTAGACCTATAATAAGATCAATTAGATCAAATATTATGAAAATAGAATTCACAATAATTTTGATTCATATTTTTTTAAATAACAATCAGCCTCTGGCGTTAATTACTCGGAACCTGATATCATTCATTAGAAGATACCCAAATTATTGCGCCGAACGAAATTCTTAATTATATCTCTTGAATTTCTAAGCAAAATGTTGCCTTGAGCATCACCAGGGCAGCAAAATGATATGTTTGTAAACAGCGCAAAATTTTACCGTTAAATGTTAATTATACTTCGTAATAACCAGCTGGCCGGTGAGATAAAGGTCTAATTGGTAAAATTAATTCTTCAGCACATATCAGTGAAAGATTTTATGATTGCACGCAACGGTAACATAAATTTTACAGTTCATAAACTTACGTTAAACGTTGGATAATGTGTTAAAAGAGGAGCTCATCGCCCTTCCAATTAGGTAGATAATTACGGTGTTCTGTTCGGAGTTATTAATTTAATAAGTAGGGGAGGTCGGGTGTCGCGTCAGGTGCGTCGATGGCGCGTGTCGTTCTGTGCATGTTATGACAGCATTGACGTCTGATCTCTTGTTTGATGTTCCAAAATAAACAATTCATAATGTGATTCATAATTTTTAATTCCTCCATCTTTCCGGGTTTAAATTCAATTCATAAGACATCTATATTTAAGTTGCTAGCTGCCATAACATTTCAATTCTGCCAATATTTTATACTTAGGGAATTGCTGGAAACTTATAACACTCCTTTAGCAGACAGCAGTTCATGTAAGCGTGTAAGACACAACCAAGACTTCTTTCATAAAAATTTAATTCTCTAATTCACCCCACAGGGAGCGCTCGGAGTGCGAGTAATTACTGTAAAAGGTCTTAAGCATGAATGTTATGACGGTGTTTATGAAAAGTGTACAGAAATAGGTATAATGAACCATTCAAGCCTCCTTTTAGGAACTTGAATGCTCACCACACAATAAATTTTAGGAAGGAAAGATCTTTTATGAGTTTTCGTAACGCCGGCGCTGTATTATAAAGTCAAAGGAATTTTTTAACAAAGTCAGGCAAAGTAAATACAAGTAAAGAGTAACTATAACTGTGCTACCGTGCTGTTATATATTTTATTTTTATTTTGGAGTTCTTTCAAAAACTTGAAAAACAATTTACTGCTTTTAAATCGTAATCTTTTTAGCTTACACACGACGGGCCTTAACATTTGACATGATGATAATTCGAAGGAAAGAAGTCGAATTTAATAGCGAGTTAAATGATACGTGCCCTGATTGGAAAATGTATGCTTATTCAGGTCGAGGAGCCCTCCCTCCCAACCCTCCGCACGGCTGATTTGAAATGAATGGTAATAATGCCCGAGAATCCCGCTCGCATCGTTTTGTATGATTATTCCAGATTAATTATTTGTCGGAATTTTGTTGGCTAATTTTTCGGAATGGGATTTTTCCGCTTTGACTGACGTTTTAATTCCAACTCCACTTGGGGTTACATCTTTGAATATCATATATTTATAAACTCTTACATGTTACTGATCAATATTGGAAACTCACATTGTTTATAGAACAGATTGGAAAATATACATTGGCATAAAATAAGACCGTTTTCCTTTTGTTTAGATTTCTATTTTTCATTTATTTTTCGAATGTAATGATATTATAATAACGCAATGAATATAAAAACGTCTATCTGAAGGACTTAGCTATTGAATCACGTCACAACGGTCCCGAGGGCCGGCTGTTGATGCGAATATCAAATCGCTGCCACCCCAGACTCTATAACATACAATCCATTAGACGACATGGGAAAGCGGCACCTATGTCGATCATGTGCCATTCACTGCCTGTCAAAACTATGAAACGATACTTTATTATTTAACACAGACGAACAAAACACAAAAATATCTCATTAACGGACCTACTGTCTTCATTTGGCGGCCGTGTGCTTTGTTCTCGAGACGCGGGTGAAAATAATTTTTTATTGGAAAGGTCAAAAGCAGATTTTTGTTTGGCAAGTAATTGGCATTCGTAGTCTCGACTGGACTCTCCCAAGGGGCCTGAGCTGGCGCATTCTGACGACTGAACTAAGTAGAAAGATAGAACAGAATTAAGCGGGCCAATTATCCCGTATTGGATTTATTGGTAATCTCTGCACGAATGGGCGCGAGGGTGCGAATCGAACCAACTTTTGATGATGCCTACATCGCTATTATGAACAAAGTTCTTGCAATTTTTATGTCGGCGGATTTATTGTTTATCGTTTGTTTGTCTGGCCCTTGAATGGTACTTCCTGATAAGAAAACGTAATACAGCTATTCGTTAAGGAAATATAAGTACCTACAGCTATGAAGTTAAGATTAATTGTAAACAATAGAATATGTATGTTAGGTTGTTTAAATCTCGCAAATTACTAAGAACGTTAATTTCTATCATCGTATTTAAAATAAAATCCAAATTAAATAAAGTAAAATCCTATTGGATATATTAAACTCAGTGCCAAATAAACAAAGTAATATTTCGTATTCAATGATACCCATAAATAATTTAGAAAAACGAGGGGTCAATCTTTAATAAATATCGACAATCGAAATTTTATTGCGTCCACCCCATCCCAGCTGACCTACTATCGACTTTGTATCTTAGCCTGCCATATGGGAGGGTCATCGCGAGATTTATAAGTTCAGATCTCGGTGACAAAGCGCCAAAACTATGAAAAGCGACGTCCGGCTCATTCCGAGATATTCCTTTCATGTCCAATATTGACTTATCCGTACTATCTTTTATTTGTTATCATAAATTTGAGCAATACGCTTCTCTTTATTTATGGACGAGTATTACGATATCAATATTAAATACAAGATACCTAGATATAGCATTAAATAAACTATTTTTTAATTACCTTTTAATTATTTACCTTCTTCTATCCCTCAGGTAGAGTTGATTTCAAGAGTTATTTTTGTAAGGTAGGTTGAATCTTTTGTAATAATTTTAAAACGCAGTAGTTAATCATTAAATGTAAGAAGAATGAAAAACTATAAACACAAATTCAAGTCCTGTAAGTAGCAGTCGTTTTTTTTTATTATGATATAAAATGTAAAAATACGTTTGGAAAACCCATATCAAGTGTCCGTATTTTAGTTTGTCTAAAACGTCGAACGTGACAAACAAAATTGATATATTGACATAAAAGCATATTTATGTTCTCTTTATATTGGTAAAAAAATCTCAGTGATACGTCATAGCCGTCAGTCGCTTACTGCCTCCTGGGTATTGTATAAAAAGTTTTGAGACTCCACATGAAGGGAATTTAGTTAGGAGAAAGGACCAAATGCGTGACGAAAAGCTGTGCACTATAAAAATACATTAGAATGAGAATAATTTTATCAGGAAACTGCTTTTTTAAGAGGAATACATATTTGCTAGAACTTAACTATTAAAAAACTATATCCTATCCGATCAATAATAGCCCATATTTACATACTTAACGCATCTTATATATTTGTAGCCTCCATTCAATATTCTGAAAGGTATAAAGATTAATATTATATGAGAACGAAAGTTATTTCCCTAATGCTGCCATTAAGTATAATGTATTGATAATTATTTCAGCAAGTACCGATAAATATTCAGCGCACATATTGCTTGTAGATTTTATTCACGAAAATATACCAAATTGGTATAAAAATTAGTGGGTTTATTCTAATGAAAGAATTTTCTCAATCTTCTTTCTTTGTAATCTTTTTTAGAGTTCACAATCAAGTTAGGATCATTGATCATTATCAGAGGTTAGTTGGCATTCAATAGTCTTTGACTTAAAAGATCTGAATGATGATAAAACATTGCAAATATTTTAATCGGTTTAAATATTAGAATTTTTAATTTAATTTTTAGTTATACATTTATTGATTTTTAATGTCTTTAATTTATGGTATTCGAGAAATAACGTGTATCCACGTATATTTTAGACTGATATTAATTAGTTTAATATTTATTTATAATATTTTAAATTATGCAGTGCTATTTTGTGATGCTGTTGTTTCGTTTCCAACGACAGCCGCGGTCGTAGTTGCGTTTTGGTCATTTGGTATAGCATTTTCTGTTATAGAAGAATTATCAGTATTAGTTGAATTCTTATCGAGCTTTACATTATCTAACTCAGTGCCCCCAGTCAAGACCTGGGTAGCATTTGTTTTTCCAGCTTGAGTGTTATTTGATGAAAAATTGTCTGTTGCATTTCCATGAAAATCTTCAATATCGATGTGTCCGACATCAGGATATGTACCGGCTGTTTTTTCTTCGGTTTTCTGTTTTTGTGCCCATATTGGTATTTTTGTTGTTGGTGCTCCTAATTTCCATTTCTGTTCTTGTCCTGGTACAAATGCACTGTACTTAGCTTTCTCTTTGTTAACGTAACAGGTGCAGTAACAATTTCGATCCGCATAAGCTATATCATAATGAAAATCTAAACACTTTTGGATGCAAAGATATGCTTTTTCAAAATCGTTACATTCTGACGTTCGGTGAAATCCATAACGCAATATTGCCTTCTTCTTTGTACCTAAACAAAAAAATATTAATCGTTAAAGGAAAAATTAATGAACAATTGACACGGAAATCATACTACATTTACATGTACTTTTTCTATTTTTGCCTTTGACATAGGAACACATTACATACCATTCTCCGTTTTTACCACCATTGCCAAATCATCTGGCGAGAATGCTGAAATAAAGAATTGATTTTTATAACTGTTTTGTTAAATTAAATAGTTACACCGTAAAAAATATATTTTAACAAATCTCACCTATAGTACTATCATACACACACAATGAAATAGGTTGTAAAATCAGAAAAAGAAATAAACATAATTCCATTATTTCTTGCCAATTTTAGTTGATCCGAGTTTAAGTTTTGCAAGGTGTCATTCGTTTAATATAATCCCACAAATAATCATTATTACATTATCGAAATGAGCGATAAACTTTATTGCCTGTTCATTAAAATTTGTAATTTCAATTAATGAGCTATAAAATATGAAATGCACCTTCATTTAAAGCGATTATTGATATAAAAATATGAAGTTTTGGTATGAAGTAAAAAGAAGAGATAGTGGTTGTAGAGATAGATATCAATATGATAAAACGGTTTTTACAAGAAACCATAATTAATTATAATTAATTGAAACCCATTTTTTTTATTGTAATGTCCTTTATTGATACACGATTACACGATTGAGCACAGAGGTTTTACAAGTGTGATAGTGACCTTAAAGTTTTTGTATGATTGTAATTAGGTATTATATTTGAATAAGATTGTATTATTAACAAATAGATATATCAAACAAATTATATCTGAACAGAGATAAAAAGCAACCTATCAAAACGTTGAATTAAAGCTTTTGAGTTAGGTAAAAGCTTTTTATAATATAAGAATGGCAAAATAAAAATTAAATTATATTTTTCAAATATTTTATTACATAAAGAAGTTATTTACGTTTTATCACTAGCAATTGTTGTGGCATTTCCAGAATCCGTACCGTTTCCACTTTTATCTCCATCGAGTGGAGTTGTTATAGATAAACCATCATCTCGAGTAACATCTGTATCATTTAGCCCCTTATCTGTTGAGTTTCGTGAACCATGGGTGGTCATATCTTCATTGGATGACAGACTTTCAGGCGGGAATAGAGTTCCGACAACCTGGTATAACTGAGGTCCATACGTTTTGGGTATCTTTCTCGTGGTCCCATTTGTTCGCCACATAATGAAAGGCAATATAGTTGAAGTCTTCATTTCGTGGCAACTGCATTTGCAGGTGTAGCTTAAACGGAATATTTTGTAACCGACACTTTTACATGCAGTCATACATTTAAAAGTCTTCACGTAATCCCCACATCTATTATAAAAACTTAATCCGTAATGTCTTCGTAAATCTTCATATTCCAAATTATCTACAATATTGAAATGTTGAATTATTTATAAGGAAAATATACTAAGCTTCACTAAAATACCAATTTTATACCTTCTCGACAATTTATAGTTACACAGATTGAAACATAGAATACAATTACTCCGATTGAAATCAAGAAAAATACTTTCATATTAGTATCTAATGCACTCTTGAAACGGAATGTTGTTTAAAAAATAATAATTTTATTAATTTGTTACAAATAACGCAGGTGTCATAATTACAAATACATTCGTGTTAATGGATTTTTTTATAGATCTCTTAAACATCCATTTAAAATACGCTATAACATTAAACCCGTATATTGCTGACATCACACCGTATCTTTAGCAATAAATTAAAACGCTGAATTTATGTTGTTCGATGCATTAAAATTTTATTTGGAAAATTTTGATAAGAAAAATTTTGATAGTAATAATTCGATAATATGTATGCATACTTGGGCAATATATTCATAGCGGATAACGTGAATGTCATGTTTTGCTTTCTAAAAAGGTATAAGCCACGTTTTCTGATCTGCACCTATCTAACGACTAATTAATAAATCAAGAATGTGATAATGGCCGTGCACATGGGTCTCGAACTAAATTTCTCAGAATGGACCTCTCTATGGCCACCCAAATGATGATTTCATTATCTGTATGATTTTGATTGATGCATCAAAAGAAGTTCAGCAGTCGGATTCCCTTCATAACGGACATATTTGCTTTGTTTATTACTCGGAACTAATTGATCGGCGGCGCCATAGTTTTTCAGCGATCTGTTTCGATTTGAGAATTTAGAACGTTACGATACATTTATGCATATAAATGCGTTTTATTCGATGCAATTTTTTATCTGCAATATGGACGGAACGTTTGAATTGAACAGAATCGTTTGACAGAATCGTATTACAATTTATCATTTAGATTTTCGTCATTCACAGTGTGGACGTTGTAAAACCATCGTAAAGTTTGGTTGTTTATGTGTGAAAAGGCAATAAAAAGGTTACAAGAGAAAGACGAAATGTCCAGAAGCCAAGTGACAGGTCCCCTCGGTTTACGCCAACTACGGTACAAATTGCGATATTAAGCACAGAACGTGATGAAAGAACACAAACTGAATATAAATTAGGGAGAAGCAGCGCCATAATCAATATAAACGATGCTAAAGAAGATTAGAAAAATCCCGTAAGGAAACAAATTTGCAACACCGAACGATTTACGGATATTTGCGCAAGTTATAACGACGAAATTAAATTTTATTTTTAACAACATTTTTACAATTTTTACACGGTGATTTATATATTTTCTAAGTATATACCTAATGATCGGGCATTACAAACTTTCTTTGTGCGTGCTTTTTGTGAAGATACTTTTAAGGAGCAATTTTCTAGTAAAAAGATACAATGTCGCCTATATCTATCATTTACAGTTAAATATATAACCAAAAATTTAATGTCATGAGAAAAATGATAAATTAATATAATAATCTTGATAACTGCCGAACCAACCGAATTGGTCGAACCAAGTAGGTACTTACCTACTCGTAAACTATTTGAATCAATAAGAATTTGCGTTCTGGTATGGCAAATAATTGTTATTATTTTTAACTAACTATTAACTAACACGACATGACCGGTGTCCGTACAATAATGTGATATTATTAAACAAAGGGAGTGGGACGAAGGTGAAATTTCTTACTAATCCAGCTGAGGAGCCCATTTCTATAGATAATGAGTTTAATACCACTATTTACGACGCACTCCTTGTAATTTAATTTGTTTCTGGTACATTAATATTACTTAAACTCCAACGGATCAAGCGGGAAAATAAAAGGTGTTAATTCAATTTGCCTTTCGGTATAGAAGCCTTAATTGTTCTTTTTATTGAACTCTTTATACATATCACAGCTTTTCATAGAATCCCTGTGAACAGTGTAGGTACTTAGTAATAAAATCTAATCATAGTTGCCGTCTGCTTCAATACAATACATGCAATGCTTCTGATTAATGACTCTCGAAATGAGTTAAAACAACAGATATAACGCTTTTTATGTTTGTTATGTTTACATAAAGATTCTTTGTGTGGGGTGTTTTATGGTTTTCTGTTCAACCGATTTGTGTACGCATGAAAATAGATTACAACCAGTTTTTCTTGTTATTAGTCGTTATAAATCATTGCACATCCGTAGAGATCAATCCTTAAACAAGATCAGACGATCTTAACTAGCTTGAATATTGTTTATCAAAATGGATGTCCGCTGGCATATTTGCAATGGATTTGTTTGCAGAAGTAGATAAGATAAGTTACTACTTACTAATCATACAATTTCATTTACTTATGAATGTTTGGAATGTTGAATATATTGTAAACTTTTATTTTTTTGTTGTAGAGTAAATTCTACCGATTTCCCATAAATATCAAATCAGAAGTAAGGAACCTGTAAGAATACACAAAAATAACATCAACAAATGAATCACATATTAACCAATTACCAATAAGAAGCCCGCTCGGATTATGCTATTATCCCCAAATATATCAATCTACTAAAACAGCATAATTAATCATTATTTTTACATTAGCTCGATCAAAGGCGTTGAATATGAAACATTTATCACTATGACAAGTCGACTGCTACCTATTTACCCGGCAGCCCCCCCCCCCCCCCATCTACCCTGAACCTACCAATCCAAGTTAATGCTCTGAATTCAAATCTTCCGTATCGCATTAATCCGGCCGAGGGTCGTGCCGTAATAAATTCCGTATTATACGCACGACACGCGTATTAAAATAAACATATAAACATGTTACACCCCCGCGAAGTACACCCGCAAACAAAATATATTCATAACAATAATTTTTTCAATTGTAATCAATCTTGCGGATATTGATACTTACTTTGTACAAAATTTTACCTTATTTAATCAAACGTTTGTGCAAAAAATTCTGTAATCTGTAAATAATCTTAAAAGCTACTACTAGTATTTTTGTAGTTTTTTATTTTATTTTTAGACTAGATATAAGATAATCAAATAAATTATAGTCTCATTAGAAAACGTTTTAATCGCATAATACAAAGCTTCAAATATCATTTCTAAAATCACAATAAAAAAAATATCTAATAAAACAGCAAAACAATATCATAACTACACTAAAACTTCTACATAAAAAATATTCATATATAAAAGCATTTGTCTATGTGACTGTACGCTTCATGCTCTGAGATGGCATTTTATTATAACAATAGGTGAGTCCCAACGGAGGCAGGAGGCTGGGGTGCAAGTGTATAATTTACATGACACATTGTCGCCGAGTGCACTCACTCTCGTTACATCAATTATATTGCACGCCTGCGAATTAATATACTGCCGTGACGTTTGCAATTAAATATTATGGGGTGAAGGAATCGCTTGTTTAATCTCAAGGTATCGGTCTACTCCGGGTACGGATGATATTCTAGAATCTAGATCTTTGTAAACAACATAATAAATAATAGATAAAAATATAATCAAATTTTCTTAAAATGTTACACAATGTCTTACAAGATGGATATAGTTAGGTAAGCGTAGAGTGAACAGGTACCTACCTTCTAGGGAAGCGCGTCAGCGCGCATCGTCATCTCATCAGGCGAGATTGTGGTCAAGCGCTTCCCTATCAACAATAAAAAAAAGTAAAGCTCCATAGACATAATAATAACAAGATAGTTAGAAGACTTCATTCCAACAGTCTGAACTGAAATACTTAAAAAATAATTATGAAATTTAATATTGCTGTTAATAGTTAGGTATTACAGGTATGACACGAACAAAAAATCTAACTATTTACAGAAGATACTACAGAAAAAGTTATACTTATATGATAGCCTTTATTACAAAAATACACGTAAAAGTTAAAGTAAGGAAGCTAAAAATACAAAAATTAATTAAAAATGAGTTTATTTGTTTGTTTGGAGATCCTATCAAAGCAGAGCACTCTAAAAGGCGTTTAATTGTGAAGCAATCCCAAATCGCGCTTATAATTTATGATAACGGAGACGTCCCTAGCGAAACATCGTTTTGTAGATAGGTATCTATCAAATTACGGCCACCTTCCCCTTCATAGCGCCTATTGTTGCCTAACACGGAAAATATTCATTTGAATATTTACTTAACATGGATAATATTTTAATCTTCCCCTTTGAATTATACATTTTCCAACGGAGACAATTTCACGCCCGTTTCATTGTATTGTCGTAACGTTCTCCTTAAATACAATCCATTATAATTCTCGTGTCAGTGAAAAATACATTAATAGAGTTCAATTTTGCATGCAAGCTGGGGCAATATCAATTTAACAAGATATTCCTTTTGTTAATATTCGCACACGCTTTATCAAATTCTCCAGCGGGGGTGACAATAAGCCGCTGTAAGTACTCACTCTAACATATGGATAAAAGCTTTCATTTCACTCTTAGCTCTTTCGAGTGTGATATAGAATTCGATAATACGCATAAGTAATTACGAGATACATTTATTTATTTAGCTCTTATATGATACATTTAAACATTTAATCAGTACTTTTTATATTGTTAAACACTATTTTAATTGAGGTATCGACTTATTTTAAAAATCTACCGTATTAGTGCGTATTTTTTTTAAGCTTTAAGCTCTTTTTCTACACCACATCAATTGAAAATTATCCTTAGATCGTCATTAGGTAATACGCGTTCAATGCATTTTTAATAAATTTTCCCATCACTTTGAAGCAATTATCGTATATATCTCTCTTAATTAATAAAAAACATAAATCATTAAAACTCATTGCAAAAACTAAAATTTAATAAAATTATTTAATTTAGAAACACTTTTATTAACAATATCGATAAAACAGTAAATTATGAACAGGCCAGTACGTACAAACTCGAGCTAACAAATTGATTTATCCTCATACAGTCTTCGCGCTAAAACGCCTTTGTTGTGTCAAATTATATCATAATTCTATTGTGAAAACTGTTAACTGTCTTCTCGACGCCCTCCTCACAAAAAATAACTGGCACGGGGTCCTGCCCTCCTCAGTTTAATAACATAATAGCACAATTCCCTCGCCGCATGATTCAATTTGGATTTCCTCCAGCCTCCCTTGTGCAGCCTAAAAAATGACAACTTCATTATATTCTACGCGCTCCCGAGGGCGACTTGTTTGCTAGAAGGATTATAATGATTAATACCGTAAAATATTAATACCCATCACACCCGCGCTGCACACTTGCAATCTGTTAAAAGCTTATTGAAATTTTAAGCCACGTCTTTGTTAGCGACAAATTGTCATCTGCGTATAAAATGCATCATTCAGATTAGCAATTTTAATTTTGCTTCTTTTTTACGTAATGCGATTTAAAAATTTTACATTATTTGCCAATATGCATATCAATTTTAACGATCATAAGGCTTATTGGACTGAGAAGCAATTGACCAAAAATACTATAATTAATGCATAGTGCACATATGTATTATAAAAATGAAAAATGTATCATAGTAACAATTCCTTACAGATCTTTGTCTGAGCAGAATAAAAACTTCATCTCGTTCCCCGAGGAATTTAATTTGGAGTAATGGAAGTGTTATATTGACTTAACAGGCCAGAAGCTCCCCTCGCAGTTACAGTTATTAAAATGGAGAAATTTATTATTAGCATTTCACTGTTACACTATTTACATTTTAATTTTATTTGTTCTGTGATTCCATTAGTCACAATCTGGTGCATTAATACAATAATGTGGACAATAAACTGCCGTTCGAGCGTGTTAGGAAATTAATTTTGCTTTATTCGTGTTTTAATTTTAGAGGATGCATTTAATTAAATTATTCCTCTCTTTATAGTCTGTTTATGGAACTTTATGTTGATAGTATTAACTTTATGTTTATACAAAATAAGTATGATAGATTCTTCTTTTTTTTCTGATAGATTCCTGAACGAAGTTTTTTCATGCTAAGTTACAGAGCTGAAACCTGTCATTTCTAAATTGTTCTATATTTAAAAGCACCGTAATCATATTATAAAAAAACAGTGATTAAGGTTTTTTCGTAAAAGTCACACATAGAACAAATTACAAAGTTACAGAAAGGGTGCAATAAAATAGGTGTAGTTCTCGTAACGAGAAATGCGACACGCACTTGCTGCGCGACCCTGAGTATATCATTTATGTGTAGTCCTTTTGTCGCCTAAATTATATTTACAGAAGTGAGCAGACAATTTCACGCTCTCTTCCCGCGCCCCCAATGTGGACTCTAATCAACATGTCGATGACATAATGTGGATACGCTTTCATAAAAAATAATAATGATTAAAAAGCGAAAAATCTGTTCCGATTTTTTGATCGAACTAACGAAAAATCAATGCCAAAAATACTTGTGAATATGCATCAATATACTTTAAATATCATATCAATATACTTTAAATATCTTTGAACTCAACATTTAACGAATACCTTGTGAAGAAAAAAACATGCAATTGCAGAAAATTGATTATCATTATCAATCAGAACGTATTAAAACATGCCGTTTATGAAATTCAAGGAAATTTTCTATCACAGTCGCTTCATCATCATTACATAGCAAAGTTTTCATCTTACCGCCTCATTTTATACAAAAATTCTAACTTAATTACGACCACTTACTATTAAGTAGATCATTACTGTCAAACTAGTTTTCTGATGAACTCTATAAACGTAAGCAGGCATATATTCGTGAGATATGCACTATAAAATACCAACCAACCCAGTTTTGAATCTGTGGACAACTTTTCAAACTGCTCAGTTCATAATATTTGAATAACTTACATTCCGCTTTTTTAATCTAGTTTTAATTTTAATGACAACCACTTTTAATGATCATACGCTGTGGATTCTGGAATGATGTTCGTTTTTTATATAATCTAAGATAAACTACATACACCTTTCTTTTAGCACAAAGAGAACAAAAAAAAATTCATAAATATTTCATGTACATTTTGTATGAAATATAAATCCGTCCAGCCATTCCACATCATTCCATCGCTCGGATCAATAGAAGGGTGAACACAGATGAGCATGAAAGATTGTCCACATGTTCGACGGACACCCCGCGATCCGCGGACCGCTCCCGCACCGTTATCTACCCGATGCATCAAATTATAACCTCCAGTCTCAAGGCTGTCCCTTCCGCTATATTATCTAATATGTCACTTCTTAGTCCTCGCGCCCTTCCAGATTTGTTTTGCCCGATCGTGGTTGACTCTCGTTTATTAATCGCGTTATAATAATTTATCTAATTAATTTACATGTGTTTCTATCGCGTATGAAGATTCATTTGTAAAAAAGATATGACTATTATAATAACTAAGTTCTAACTATATCGTATAGGAGCTACCAACGTTGACAAGAGAGAATTTTAGTATAGTTGGTTCTTTGATATACTGTTCCTCTTGCTATTTCGGTTAGAGTCCGGGCTGTCTGGCTGGTCGCAGTGGTTGCGTTTATTAGTGCGCATCTTATCTGCACACGATAATTTCCTTAATTTTAAGTCATTTTTTAACGCGTAATTTTTAATCTTTTGCCTTTAGATAGATCCATCAATCATAATTTTTTTATTGCAAGACGTTTTTTTCGTTGTTAAATAGGTGCCAGACGCAATTTTTAATTTCGTTTTTATAAAAAATTCAAATTATTTTAGAATGTCTGTAAATTTCATATTATGTTCTTCAAACATAATATAATCTAAAATTAATTAGCCAGACGCCAATTCGATTGTTAGAGGAAAGTTACCAAATATGGAATACCATTTTGTTTTTGGGATATAAAAATAAAACTTCACATAAATTAAATCAGTTTATTGTTTTTACTGATCAGTCATACATCTATAAGTAGTAATTAACAGCCTTTAACCAAATATATCAGTAATCAAATTAAAATCTTACACAAAAAACAAAATCACAAAAGAGTAACCAAATATGGAATAGGTACCCATATATGGAATATAAGCAAAAATCTACATAACAATGACAAAAATGTAATGAATATCTTTGAGATCAATTAAATGAATATAACATATTGTGATAAATGAAAGAAGTTATGTAATTACTTGCAAAAGTCACAAATCCAGATCCATCTGGAACAGCACATCATAATGTGTTCAGAGCCCATACATCAAGCATTTAATTCAACTTTCTCCACATTCATCCATGGAAAGAAGTCTTGAACAGAACCTCCTGACTCTGCTGATGCATGTATGATACTAAAAACAAACATTACATACAGTTTTTAAAGAAATAATAGCAAGTTTATAATATTCCATAATTAGACACCGATGACTGTCCATATTTGGATTTTTATACTAGTTCAAACTCTTCTAAATATTTTTTCATTTCACAATATTTTAAAGACAAAAGATCACAAAATGGTAAAATAAACATAATACCAATATACTAAATAGTATAACACTTATCGAAACAAACATAATAGCCGGTAATACTCATTTATTACTTACCTTAAAAAATTTCTGCACGGCAGCAAAACAAAACACGCCTGCTACATGTAAACCGTTCGCGCAACTAACTCGATGGTGTTAGTGCAACATTTAGTACACCAAATGAAACAGAAGATGGACGAATGTTGTGATTCATACTTATAGTCTTAGAGAAAAGAAGGAATTCCATATTAGGATACTATTCCATATTTGGTGACTTTCCTCTAAGTATTAAAAAATGTGTATAAATAAAAAAAAGTAATGAAGCATGCAGCTCATCAGCTAGTGTATTTTAATTATGCGACAGGAAATAATTGCAAGAATACAATATTATTTACACTTGTTCTTATAAATTAAAAAGTTAAAATTAAAAAAAAAAAACATAAAAGTGAAAAATAAATTAAATTTACCATACATTGAAAAGAATGGAATAAAAACTATATCAATGAAGGTTAAACAATTACATTGTTAAATTTAAAAAGCCATCTTCATAATCATCATCATCATCATCTTCCCTCTCACTGTCAGAATTATTTATGTTATCGTCTAAGCCGTCTAAGGAATTGTTATTGTTTTCCAATATTCCATTATCTGTAACAAAAAAAATAATAATTCATTTATTCAAAGTAAAAAGATTTGTTCGTTATAATATAATAATTTAGTTTTTCTTGATTAATGTTCTATTCAATACTTACTTTGAATAATAACATCTACAACTGTGGAAGGTGATTGCTCTCCCTCAAACCAAACAAAATCGTATTTATCTTTGTTGATGGTCCAACCAGAAGCAACTGGAGATAAAGCTGTCGGTTGTTTTTGGTGAGCATTTCTCCATAGCTTAGTCACATAGCGAACCCTTAATAAATGTTGAAGCAATTCAGCTTTACAGGGTGGTAAACTGGATGAGTCGAAGTTTCGAAATTTTTTTGCAAAGTTTTCTTCAGATTTTTTACACTTGAAAGTACTTGAAAACAGATGAAATCGAACATCATTAACATTACAACAATTTTGGACACCGTAAATTTGACAAATAAATTTCTCAAGGGTTATAAAGGTACTTTTCAGTATTTCTTCATCATCGGTAATTATATTTTGAAAAGCTAGTTGATATTCGTTCGATTTTTCCAATATTTTAAACGGTCTGACAAGAACGGACTGAAAGATGATTTCAAGTGATCCATATTTCCCAGAAGTATAATCAAAATATCAGAGTCAGAACAGCGTATAACAACTTCAGCATCAAAATCAATTTGACAAATATTAAAAATAATCCTAGAATCGGCTTCTTCGTGCTCTTCGCACGACAATGATTCTTCAATAGTCTTCAGTACTTTGTTATTTATTACTTTGTAAGAATAACATCTATCGTAACTTACATAAATTTCTTTATTACCAATAAAAGGTACCATTTCTTCGTAATCCCAGTGATCTATAAAAAAGTTTACTAGTTTTTTAAATTGTATGTTTTTAAGTTCAGTTGTAAAATTATGTGGTCGAACTTGATTTGGACCAATTGTTACTGAACTGGTGGCTTCTTCTCGACGTGAACGTTCACAATCTTTGATAGAAGGCGAAAAATACTGGTCAAATACAATATCAATCCGAATAGATTTCATCTGGGAAATAGTACTCATAAACTTTTTAGATATACCTTCATATGTTTGTGGTACCTCTTTCATGAGATGCAATAAAAAGAAACCATCAACAAGACAAACATCAAAAGATGACGGTTGTTGATGTATAATGTTGCCCAACTTTTTTTCGATAAGCTTTGCTAATTGTGATTTATCAGTTTTACAAATTGAACCATCTGGGTGACACATTGATGTTGGGATCGGGGTAAGTGGGAATGTCAACACTTTCTCAATGTGAACCTTGTGACTCAGAGAAATTCCCAGCATTCTACCAAATAGATCTCTTTGCATTCGCAACTCAACAACTTTATTTCCTAAAGTCAACTTCTTTTTCTGTGGTGCCTCAGCAAAATTAAAAACTTTATTTTTATTTATTGGTTTATCAAATCTATTCTCATCTTCAATGCATTCACTGATAAATTTTTTTCGTAAAGTCTCACCATTCTCTTCAATATTTAGTAAAAAATTAGCAACATCAGGAAAAGCAGGCTTTGAGGTAGCAATGTTGTAAAGATTTTCTTTATCTAATTTGGGATCAAATGGATTGCAATTTTTTTCAATAATTTCAATAAAATCAGCAACTTGCTTTTCGTAGATTTTAATTCTATTTGATTGTAAATCTGCCGTAACATCTTGTAAGTATCTTAAGCCGCAAAAATCCAACACATGTGATATTAATGTTGCTCTTATGCTGTGGCTTTTTGCCCAGCGTTGACGTGCAGCTAAAGAATTAGTAAAGTGAGCAATTCCGCTCAGTCGTTTAGCTGCATCGGCATTTATTGTTTGTTCCAGTGTGAGATCTATTGGTATTCGTGAGAAAGGCTTATCAGTTCTTTTGACTCCAAAAAATCCTTTATTAAAATCATCTTGTAGTCCAGGGTGGGTTTTATCGACATTATTTAAATTATCTGAATACTTTACACAATAACGAGCGTAGTTTGGTTGATTTACCATGAAAAATAAATTCGCCATTTTTGGAATTATGTGCTTAAACATTTCAAAGTCACCCATACGTATACTTCTCGAAAGGTTTATGTAATAACTAATCAACTGAATATAGATCATGTAGAACTGCGCTGTTTTGTCACCTTGTCACCTTGCCTGGTCTTTGATATGTATCCCTTGTAAGTATCGAGCAGCTCCGATAATATTTTATTCGGTAATAAATCAGTATCCATCGACGATGAGATGGAATTTTTTTTTTCCTGATATTCTAAAAGGTCTTCGTAAATTTGTTCTTTTACAAAATTATATTCCGCATTCTTACTTTTCAAAAATTGATCAAAATGCAAAATTTGTAAGCTTAATGCTATTAATGGATGCAGGCGTTTGCAACGATTAAAATGTTTACCGTCAATTATTCCATTTACAGACCCTGAAGCGATAATTTTACTCTCAATCATCATGTGAGAAAGTCCGCACTCATCGATGAAAGTACCGACAGCTTTAAAAAAAGCCATCATTAAATGAAAAGATCCAATATGTATAAAAAGATTACTAAACCTGAGACCTTCTGTTGCTTGAATTTTATAAGCCATTTTGGCAATTGCTAAATCATATGTGACTTGTACATAAGTTTGACCACATTCTTTACCAACTTTTTGTGCTTGTTCCATTGTGAACACAACCACGGATACATTTGTTGGTGATATATTAATGGGAGTCAAATATGATACTTTCTGTTTCAGACTATTGTCTTCTATTATTCGGCAATTAAATCCTGTCCAAGATGGTGTATTTGGCACGTGAAAAACGTATGATAGCAAATGTAACAGATCAATGGTTTGTAAAGAACATAAATTTTCAGGTGATAGGTCTTGATCAATTTCCACTGGTGTTAAACGAGCTGCCATCTTCAATCGCTTACCATAAGGAATTATGTCGGGAGTGAAGCCTATTAATGATCGTTTTCTTTTTTGTGATGGTGCTCTTAGTGATAAATCTTCTGAATTGTCTTTATCTTGATTTAATTCACTTTGGGCTTTATCATCAATGTTTTGGTATATAATCCCCACAGTATCATGTAAAGTTTCTATGAACATGAAAAGTCCCAGAGTTTTTGAAATTGGAAGCTTGAGACAACTAGAAAATTAGTTTCAATATTGATGTACACACATACACATACACACACACAACACACACACACACACACACACACCAAACACACACCAAACACGACACACACACGTGAACACACACACACTCGCATGTTTAAGTTTGTATTGAATTTAACTAAAGTAGTTAGCATGAATTTATATAGGTATACTAGCAGTCCGCCCCGGCTTCACCCGTGGTACCTACATGTTTAAACTATCCTATCTCTCAAGTTGTATCGAACTGCACATGGTGTGCGAATTTTATTATAATCGGTTAAATGGTTTAGGAGTCCATTGAGGACAAACATTGTGACACGAGATTTATATATTATATATTTTAGTATCAGCATCGCATCCGTGCGAAGCCAGGGCGGGTCGCTAGTTAAGTAATAAAAAAAATTGTTTTGTATAGAAGATTGTTGATGTACCCTAATAGTTTATTTTTTAACCTAAGGAATAAAATGTACCAATGGAAGGTACTTGTTCCCACAACACAGGGAATCCTAGAGTAGGAACAATTCAATTTCTATGCATCTTATATTTTCGAAAAAAAAAGTTATTGTTTATTGTTATTTAATTTTCGCGGCCGACCCTTTCTATCTCTCTTGCACTTTAAACTATCTCTCCATATACACAATCATCAAATTGTTATACTTACCTACTTTCACTACGTTTTTATTTGTACATATTTAATACTTAACAATCGAATTAGCGTCTGGCTAATTAATTTTAGATTATATTATGTTTG
This sequence comes from Colias croceus, assembly GCF_905220415.1. Classification (NCBI taxonomy): domain Eukaryota; kingdom Metazoa; phylum Arthropoda; class Insecta; order Lepidoptera; family Pieridae; genus Colias; species Colias croceus. The sequence goes on along the minus strand of NC_059539.1, from coordinate 6,988,983 downwards.
AAGAACATAATATGAAATTTACAGACATTCTAAAATAATTTGAATTTTTTATAAAAACGAAATTAAAAATTGCGTCTGGCACCTATTTAACAACGAAAAAAACGTCTTGCAATAAAAAAATTATGATTGATGGATCTATCTAAAGGCAAAAGTTTAAAAATTACGCGTTAAAAAATGACTTTAAATTAAGGATAATTTCCTGTGCAGATAAGATGCGCACTAATAAACGCAACCACTGCGGCCAGCCAGACAGCGCGGACTCTAACCGAAATAGCTAGAGGAACAATATATCAAAAAACCAGCTATACTAAAATGACTTTTTTTTCAACGTTAATAGCTCCCGTACCAATATGACATAAGACGCACTAATGAAATGCCAACTGTCACAGCACAGCAGAATGGACCCTCCTAAATAATCATCTTTTATAAATGTATGATTATTTATCTCGATATTATAGCAAATTCATGTTAATTTTGCCACTCGATTAAACTTCCCGTAGATTTATCGAGTTGATACGTCGCAAGCACCGAGAGCGCCGCGTGGCCTCTTCCTGAAATTGACAAGCAAATAAATTGCAAGATCAAAGCTCAGTACTCAGAAAAACATATCGCAGAAGGGGCGGTCCTACGTCATGTATGGAGACGATCGGAAACGGAAGTGACGACAGTCGGCGATAGGAAGAGATGCACGGCGCCGGGATAGCCCACTTCCTGAACTTATCCCAGCGGGGTGCGTAAATATTTTCGTTAAATAGGTCAACAATTAAGCTACTTCACTTTTATTTTATTAGATAAATAGAGACGCTGTCGCTAAACATCAAATAACAAATAACATTGCAGCTGTGTAATAATAGATGCTAATATATTCTATGTATTTAGCATGGATACAACTCAGATGATGAAAAACTAATAATATATATTATACTACATTGATTTTCACTATATTTTCTTCGCAAATAGTGTAAAGATATGAGTAAAGTATATACTGTTTATTACATGAAAATATGTTTGATATGAATCCAGACGTTAACTTAATCGGTTCCTTACTATAATTATCTAATAAAACCACAAAGGGAGTGTACAATAAGCGCCTGTTATCAGGAAATACAACTCATTTCCAAACATAATAGATGTTCCGTTGCGTGTTACACAAAATTAATTTATTCTGTGTCAATTATTTTTGGAGTTCCTTATCGTAAACTTTATAATATAAATACGTTTATTGTAGATTTATGAAAATCTATAAAATCGGTGGTGTTTTATTTCACTTAAAATTCATCCCTCTACAGACATTTAGAATTTGCAAAGTAAAACGTAGAGCTCCTTAAATGCCTTTTTTGAATGCAGAGTTCTCTACATTTTTATGTATTTCCCCATATTTTTTATTAACATTTCTTGAAATAAAATATATCTTTAAAGATATATATTTAAAATAGTAAAGATATAGATAAAGATTATAATTAATTATAACTAAAAAATCAATCACAAATCGAAAATCTTGAATGCGGAACCCGCGCTATGAATTGTTATTTCGTTCTTAACACCCTGTTTCTTCTACTACATACCGTGCTCAAAACTTGTAAACAAACGACTCAAACTGTAATTAGTTTCACAAACTACAAATTGTACATTAAATAAGGCAATCAATTTCCGAACATACCTTTATACGGATAACATCAACATAATTAAAGAAAGCATACAAGCAATTCATTTTTTGATATGGTTTAATACGGAGTACAATGATATCTTTTTTATTAGAATTGATACATAATTAATGTGTATTATTGTGGTAGAGTATTACTTTGTTTATTAAAATGTTGTTGCAAAGTAGTAAGGCGAATACAAGTCGATATAAATATTCAATAATCATAATTGGTGCGATGTCTAGTGTCCACCTTATGAATGAGACCATAAAACGAGATGATAATATGATATTTATTATTGTTGCTTATGCTTATTTAAAGGTTGTTGCACTCTACCTTATGTTCCTTGGAATCTTATTTCAGGTTACGCTTTCTCAAAGGTGTATAGAGTATTACTTATTGTGTTATATCTTTATCTCTATTATTAACTATATTCATCTTTATCTATCAACTATATTCGTCTTTATCATATTGCAGTTAATTCCAAAGTTTTTTTGAAATCAAATCATATTTCATAAATCTATGACTTGAACAAATCAACGTGCAAATTTTATAATTTATTGAATAACATTTACACGCATCGCTAGTTTAGGATTTTACACAACAATGAAGGTCCCGGTGTTTAATTCGAGATTATAGGGGAAGTGATGCAAATTGTACAATAAGTGCAATGAGCAGAACTGACAGACAAATGACTTAGATGGACGCCGTCGATCAAGCACCGCCAGCGGCTAATAGATGCATCTTTTAGTTATTTACCATTATTGCTTGACCAATCTATACAATGAGACTAGGAATTTGAATTATCTTCCCATAATACCAATGATTTCTAACGTGTTGGTGCAAAATGTACAACCAATTTGAATTTTTCAACATCTAGAGTAGAGTAGATCTTAGGGGCAAAATAATCTCAATTTTATTTTTTTAGTTTGGGTTAATAGTAGCGTGTATGATGAACCCTTATTATTGCAATTATCTGTAATAATTCAACACGTTTAGGTATAGAATTGCAACACCAACTCATCGTTCGTAATAGTCCTTATACAGCTCCATAATTTAAACTTTAAATATTATGATTAAAGCGACTAAACCGCATAATCTGTGTTATTATCGCATTACATACAAAATTGCTTGTTGTATTCAATGCCTAGGCATTATCCGCACGACTCCACCATTGGCGTGTACTTAACAACGCTTCTCTGAATGACAAGTCTTCTAACAGTAATTGTATAGTCAATTGCCAACTTTGTGGTCTCATGCTTTTAATAAAATATTACGCTTTAATGAAAACTAATTCTTTATAAATCTCTAATTCTTTTGCCTCGTATATTAAGTTGAGCATTATTGAACGTAAAAAACTAGGTACTTGAATACAAATGTGAAACTTAAATTGATTTTGCGAGTTTAACTTCTTGTCTTTGAATTTTTTATTTGTTCAAAGAAACACTGCATAGCTTTTCAACACGGAAAAGTTTAAACAACCAACAAAATTAACTCGCTAGTAATCTAGATTAGTTTAAATAGCCCTAAAGAAATTATCGGTACGACCACAACAGCGCACGGCGATATTTTCAAATTGGCTTTTTATTTTCAGTGTAATGGAATTTAAATTGCTGCATAGGATAGCTTCCTTTAAACAATTCCAGCCTCGTTTACTGTTAACTCTTTCTTAGTCACGACTGTTAATTATAATATTTATATATTGTTCGTGTCTATGGGGATTCATTAAAGTCAATTATTGGATAGAATCATTTGCAATTGAAGGTTTTTAGAGGCCGAATCAGGTTTTATCATCTATCTAGTTCAAAGAAATTCCATTGCCATTGTAGAGTATTACTATTTATTTATTTTAAGATCCACTAAGCATGGCATCAGGAATCTGTAAAGGTTTTGTACTAAAAAAGAACATTTAACTTTACTTAGAAAGAACGAGTTTGCCGCCATTATGATGTTTTAATAAATGAACTAAACTAATTTATGAGCTGGGGAGGTTTTTTTGGCGAGGTGGCTGGTGCAAGCAGCACGGTGCGCGGTGGGTCGGTGGAGGCAGCTCAGCGCACAGCAGTGCACGCGCCGCGCAACCCAATGAGCGGGTGCCACATTGAAATTGCAAACCCGCGCCTGCCCGTATCAAATGTTGTTTTATAGCTAATTCCCAAATTCGGTTATGGCCTATAAACGATCGGCTGGAATAATTTAAATGCGAACCCGCCTGTATAATGTTCGTACTTTACTCCGAAATAAGGTATTTGTATGTGAAATGCGTTTTGAAATAGGATTATCTATCCACTTTTATTTCTATTCGGAAATTCCGCGACAAATTGGAATTTGTCGTTTAGACGTGATTCTGTAATAAATTAGTGAACATATTTACATAAAAACGTATTAGCAATACGTTATTATTGCCCAAGCGTTGGATATACCTACGCTTAAATAATTGTGATATTAATACAATATAAAAGTTATCAAGTATTTCTTAAATATTTAATTTATCGCACAACTCATTTCAAACACGGAATGTTTTAAACTTACTTCACTCAGTTGTCATAAAAATGTGAAAGTCTTTGTAAAGCCACAAAGAACATGCTAAATACATTAGCCCGCCGCTAGTTCCCGCCCGTTGCACCTTTTTACAATTTAAAACGTTTTAATATAATAAACGACTGACTTCTAAAGGTTTTCTCTTGTTCCGAGCTAATTTCCAGACAGACATTTCCTTTCATTCAATATGAGCGATTGTTTATTGGCTGGCTCCGTTTTGCGAGACAATTGAACTTAATTACTTTAACGGGACTGGGTGTCATTGTAATACGGAAAATACATCTCATAATATAATGAAAAAAAATACATAAATAAAAGAGAGGGAATTGTGAAATTTGATTGTGTTACTATCCACACGTATGCTTACAGGATTCAAAACAATCTATGTATTGCGCTCAACTTTCAGTGATATTTGGATTCTAGATTGTTTTAATGTAGAGTTTTAAACTAATCTAATAGAAGAGGGGACTGTTTGAATTAATTAGTCTTTAATAAATATATTCAGTAACAATAAAACGGTTTCGCAATGAAAAATCTATTTGTCGGATTATTAACAGCATTATCCGCTTACATCAGCCTAACGGTGTCCTAATGGACGAAATTTAATCACGATAAATCGAATGCCACCCGTTTATGAAGGCGAATGACTTAACATCTTTTTAATACGATTCACACGTTAGCGGTTATAGTTAGTTAAGTTTTTGTATCGACACATTTCACGGTACGATGTATTGAACTCTTATTATATGAAATGTGATGCCACATACCGCTTACTGATGAAATCTATTATTGTTGATCCACGGATCGATATTTAATCATCTCGCTACTTCGACATGGAGCATGAAAAAGTAGCTCTTCGTTCCACTGTATTTATCATGCACCTACTTTAAAAACGTCTTATTATTCGGCCATCTATTTGCGTATTTATTTATCTTCTCACTCTTTTTATTTAAGCAACCTAATGAGAAAACCAATACAAAACCGGACCTAATCACCTCAATAATTACAGAGCACCTCGGAATAATCTCTTAACAGAATATAAAGTATCCTGTATTTTACTTCGCACATGAGATCAAATAAGTGCAAAGTGCATACAAAATCGTGATGTGGTCTTTTAATCGGTTTCACGTTCGTTCCCTTGCTAGTTTTTGTATTTGAATTTCATTCGGTCTGCCAATCTGCTAGTTCCAATGGGTTCGTAGGTGTGAGCCAAGTGAAAATATGCTATAAGACAATAGTATAGAAGCTATGAATGAAGACGAGAGGTGAGGCTTAAGTTTCATAGCTCGCGGCCAATACTGGAGTAATAAGATAAAGAGGCGGACGCATTTTGTTTTGCAGTAAGCTCACTCCAATTTACGCGGCGCAGGGGCTATTAGCATAAGTCCGGGCCGGGAGCGTGATGAGCGCGCGATGCGCGGGCGTGACGTCGCCGGTCGCCGCGCCGGCCGCACCGCTGCCTGCTGTAATTGCGTCCGCGCAACACATTTGTTTATTATTGTAAGCCGTGAAGATGCCATCGTACACCGACACTACACCCGACTCCTTCAAATTAGCACGCTAAACGCTCTCGCTTACCTTTTTTACGACGTACCTTTCATGGCAATAAACAAAATGATCTCTACTGTGTAATGACTCGGAATGTTATTAACAGTAGTTATCGCATCTCAATGGCTGCATTTATAAAATTTAGTAAGTGTCTTTCATTACTTGAAATCAAAATATCACTACAAAATAATTTTATAATACCTACCTAAACTAAATAACCTAAAGTTGAATTCAATCAATTACATTTGTATCTTACTTGCTTATTTTATAAGTCCAATAAATATGGAGCGAAATTATTTAAATAAAATTGTGAGAGGAAGCCAATTATAAAATTATGTTGATATTACTGCAATAATATGATATCCATCGATGAACGCTCTACGTAGGCATGACATCAAAAAACCATCCTGTCAAGTCCAATTAAAACACGTTTTCAAACCACACCAATAAAAGGAAAATTGAATATTATAAAAACATAAACAGCTACATATAGCGATCATGTTTGGCCCTTTAATAATATGTAGATAAGAACAGCTTATACCGTGTAGTGAAAGGTTTCTAGGGCTGCAACCATTTAATTAATTAAATAAATTATTAAATATATTATTGCTTAATAGATTTAAATTTGATTAGTGATTTGTCATCACTTGTATTTTGTACATATATTTAAACTGCTAAAATTAAAGCATGTTTTAGCACAGTGAACTTCAAGGCTAGAAATTACAGGCCGATTTGAATTTAGTAGTGAAAGACGGTAGAGCAGCGTAGCCTCTTTTTTATTTATTTTTTTATTAAAGTAAATTGTTTAAATAGCTAATGAAAGTGATTGCCTGTGATTTTATCCTTGGGGCAGAGGACAGATTCTTATAAATATCGTTCGTCCGTCTCAGCCATTGGGCGTCCACTGCTGGTCATAGACCTCTCCCAAAGACTCCTCTCCCAGCGGCCTGCATCCAGCGGCTTCCCTCCAGCTTGATCAGATCATCTGTCCATCTAGTTGGAGGTCGTCCTACGCTGCGTCCTTCCATATAAATATAATAATAAGAAAAGGTAAAGCAACGTAGCCCTACAGGCTGCAGCCCGCTGAGTAGCGGCGCACGCGCGGGCTCGCCTGCCGTCATTAGAATGTAGCATCTCGAACGATTTTCCTACTATAGACACGGTAATGATCGTAAAAACAACCGCGAAGGAAAAACGCACAGCATAAAAATATTGTATCCTTACTGCCTATATGCCACAGCCATTTCTGAAAATCATACGGAGCGAATAGCAAAAGCAAGTCGGTGCACATATTTTGCCTTACACAGCCGCTACTAACGAATGCATCGAGGATTTTAATGTCACTAATGTGATTCTCGCAATACATACATTAATCTTATTTATGCGAGCATAAATAAGTATAATTTTATGGAAGTAATTTAATTTTGCGCGGACAATGTTTAAATATTTGTCAATGAATGTTCAATAAAGTGCAAAGCAATGACCACAAATTAACAATCATCTCCACTGAAACCGAATTATGTTAATTATTTTTTGCCACTTTTGCCGATAATAGGATTGTTAATTTTGAATCTGAATGTTTGTTTTCCAAATATTTTTGATAATGTTTCAAACGTAATCTTTTTGATGTGTATTTTATACAAAATACATTTTGTTTTATATGATTATGTCCACATGACAGATATGATGATTTATATGTAATGTATAATTATTATTATTATGTATCTCAATTCCATAATACACGGGTACCATCATAAGGAAGGTACCCGGTCCTTTGGAAGGCTTACGTGGGGACACGGATCCAACACGCAGAGGCCCTTTCGAGAACTTTACTGTGTTGTGGGACACCAATAATTATTATTATTATTATGGATTTTACGTTTTCTCCTAATAAATGCCTAATGAATTTAAGTGGGAGTCGAGCATGCTTCGGCACGAATTGGGCCACGCTCGCACCGGGGAAGGTACCACACCCTCACAGAATATCGGCGCCATAGTGACAGTTTACTGTCGCGTTCCGTACGGTGAGTGAGGGGTCCGGAGGCCCACATCCCTTCCTATCCCTTACCCATCCTCTCCTCCCCTATCCTTAATCCCTCCCATCCTCGCCCCTTTCTCCCTTATTCCTTCCAAATCCCATAATCCTTCCTATATATCTCTTATTAGTCCACATGCAAGCGGCTTTATTAGGTTGTTTACCCCAGGAGGGTACCGGCACAAGCTGTGCAGGAGAATCCCTCCCACAGCGTTTACGCTGTGGCAGCCCGTCGTACTCTGGGGCGGGCATAAATCCGCGTTCTCTAACATCTAGGGGTAAGAACAAAAGACATAAAACATCTTCTTGCACTATGCTATCCGTGGACTTCTGCAATATCAGGGGGCTCCACAGCAACTTAAATGCAGTTCATCAGCATCTTGAAACAGCCAGGCCTGCCTTGTTTTTTCTTACCGAAACCCAAATTTCCCCTCCGTTGGACACGGCCTATCTTACGTACCCAGGGTTCAAACTCGAGCATTCATTCGTTCCACGCGCTGGAGTTTGCGTATTTATCAGGAGTGATATTTGCTGCCGACGTCTCTGCACATTTGAAGCTGAAGATCTGTCTATTCTGTGGCTGCATGTCGAATTCAGAGATTATTCCCGTATTTACGCTTGCCTGTACAGATCCCACAGCGGAAATAATTACACCGATCAACTTTTTGAGCACGTCCAGAAGATGTCTGATAGTTTATTGCAGCAATTTCCTTCCAGTGAATTAATCGTGCTGGGTGATTTTAATGCGCACCACGCTGACTGGCTTGGATCTCGAGTTACAGATTACGCAGGAAGAACAGTTTTTGATTTTGCATTGTCCAATGGTCTCACGCAGTTGGTCTCCTCACCTACACGAATCCCTGACATAGATGACCATAACCCCTCTTTACTGGACTTGCTGTTGACCACACACCCCGAAAACTATCAGGTATCGGTTGATGCACCAATTGGTTCTTCCGACCACTGCTTGATCCGCAGTATAGTACCACTCGGTCATATTCAACGGCAAGAACAGGCAGCATGCCGCCGAGTTTGGCATTTCAAATCAGCTGACTGGGATGATTTGCGAACATTCTATGCGTCCTATCCATGGGGCCGAGTTTGCTTTTCATCCGATGATCCCAATACCTGTGCCGATTCCGTCGCCGACGTGATCCTGCAGGGTATGGAGCTTTTCATCCCATCATCTGTGGTTCCTGTTGGTGGCAGAACTAAGCCCTGGTTTAATCGTTCCTGCACTAAGGCGTCACACTGCAAACAGGAACGATTTCAGGCCTGGTATCAGGCACAGGCGTTGTCGGATCCTAGTGTCAAATCTTTAAAAAAAAAGTATAACTCGGCCTCCCGGGCTTACAAGAAAGAAATTGCCATGGCTAAGGCTAATTACATTAAGAGGCTTGGGCAGAGACTTGCCAGACTTCCGTCTGGAACACGTGCGTTTTGGTCTCTATCTAAGGCCATACAAAACAACTTTAGTCGGTCATCTTTCCCACCCATGCGCAAAGGGGACAATGCTCTGGCTCATTCTGCAAAGGACAAGGCTGATCTTTTGTGCTCTATTTTCGCAGCGAATTCGAATCTTGACGACAGAGGGAACATACCACCTTTCATCCCCAGTTGTGATACTACGATGTCTGAAATTCGGTTCACACAACGAGCTGTTAGGAAAGCACTCCTGTCCTTGGACACAGCTAAAGCAAGTGGGCTGGACGGCATTTCGCCTTTTGTACTGAAAGCATGCGCTCCGGAGCTTACACCGATTTTGACGCGCTTATTTCGGCTCTCTTATTCTAAACGTATAGTCCCGAAGTCATGGAAAACAGCTTTGGTGCACCCGATCCCAAAAAAAGGTGATCGCACAGATCCGGTAAACTATAGGCCAATCGCGATAACCTCCCTTCTCTCCAAAATAATGGAAAGTATTATCAACTGCCAGCTCCTGGATTACTTAGAACGAAACCAGTTACTAAACGACCGCCAATATGGTTTCCGTCGCGGTCGTTCTACTGGCGACCTTTTAGTTTATTTAACCCACAAATGGGCGGAGGCAGTGGAGAGTAAGGGAGAGGCGTTAGCCGTTAGTTTGGACGTCGCGAAAGCGTTTGATCGGGTTTGGCACAAGGCACTTATTTCCAAACTTCCGTCATATGGACTACCTGGGGGATTGTGCGAATGGGTCGCCAGCTTTCTCGCCGACAGGAGCATCAAAGTCGCTATCGACGGTGCATGCTCTGCACTCCTGCCGATAAATGCTGGCGTCCCTCAAGGCTGCGTGCTATCTCCTACTCTGTTCCTCCTCCATATCAATGATATGTTGCAAATCAGCAACATACATTGCTATGCGGATGACAGCACAGGAGATGCTAGCTATTCCGGCCAAGCAAAATCCTCCAAGGAATACTTAGATGAGTGCCGAATGAGGCTTGTATCTTCCATTGAGACCTCTTTAGAACAGGTCTCTGAATGGGGCAGACTAAATTTAGTTGAATTCAACCCCAAAAAAACTCAAGTCTGCGCGTTTTCGGCGAAAAAAACACCGTTTAACATTGCGCCTCACTTTCAGAGCACTTCCCTCACCATCTCACCCAGCATCGGAATCCTTGGCGTTGATATTTCGTGTGACGTACAATTCCGCGGTCATCTGGAAGAAAAAGCAAAACTGGCCTCTAAAAAGTTGGGTGTCATCAATAGATCGAGACGGTACTTCGAGCCTAAACACCTGCTATTATTGTATAAGGCCCAGGTTCGTCCTCACTTGGAGTACTGTTCTCATCTATGGGCTAGCGCCCCACAGTGCCAACTTCTTCCACTTGACCGCATTCAACGTCGAGCGACTCGAATTATCGACGACCATAGGTTAACTGATAAGCTCGATCCCCTCTCTCTAAGAAGGGACTTGGGGTCCCTCTCTATTTTCTATCGTATATATAATGGGGAGTGTTCTGAGGAGCTGTTCGATCTTATTCCTGCCGCACAATTCCACCATCGCACAACCCGCCATAAAAATCTTTACCATCCTCACCACCTGGATGGCTGGCGGAGCACCACAGTGCGATTCACTCGCACTTTTCTTCCACGGACCTGTAAGCTCTGGAATAATCTACCACCTGCCGTGTTTCCTAGGAGCTATGATTTGGAAAATTTTAAGAAAAAAGCATATCGTTTCTTAAAAGGCCAGTAAATTCCCGCCACTCCACGCATAGCTTCCGCTTCATTATTTTTTTTTATATATTATTTAATTCCGTGTTCCCCCTTATCCTACTCTGGTAGGCAACAACCATAACCTTTGTTATGGTCTATGGGCGACGCAACCTGCTTACCACCAGGCAGTGCGTCCGCTCGTTTGCCTTCCCATAACATAAAAAAAAAAAAAAAAAAAAAAAAAAGAAATATTTTATAGAGAACGAGTGTTTTCATAGCATTCCCAATAGAATGGATCACATATCTACGTAATCAATGCTTTATTTTCTATTAACTACAATTTTAAAATATGAAGACATTTAATAACTTACAATGATTCATGATGAAAATTTCCTGTGTTCTCCGTTAGCCCGTCCCGTTCTTGGCGGTTGGCAAGAAAAATAACAAAAAGCCGTCCATCAATGTACTGCCAAAGGAGGACGCGATCATTAGACCCGAGCCATAATCGCCGCATCCTGAATAGGTAGGTGGCAAAGCGTGCTCCGTGCACCCTTCTGCTTCATACATTTCATAAACATTGGTTCATTCATCTCATACAGCCACTTTTTATAGGAAACGTAGATTAAATTTCTATCTTGTTATCCCTATTACGATTAGCTTATGAATTTTAAAATATAATTAAAATACCAATGTAACAAATCTATACTATAAAAATGAATCACAAAATGTGTTGGTAAGCGCATAACTTGAGAACGGCTTAACCGATTTCGTTAATTCTTTTTTTATAATATTCCTTGAAGTTCGAGGTTGGTTCTTATGTAGAGAAAACGTGCATATGTACCACGGGCGAAGCCGGTGCGGACCGCTAGTTGTTAATATAATGCAAAGTCAGTAAAACGCAAACATAATACAGGAGTCCGAATTTGAAGAAATAAATATAAGATGTAACATTGCTATCATGTTACAATGTACCATTTATAATCAATTGCATATTTGGTCTCAATTCATCTTGTAAAAATGCCGCTTAAACTACGATATGAACTTACTTAAAGATATGAACGATAGAGCAAACACAACCAACAATATAAAATAGATACAATGTTATATTATGCAAATCGGTGTCATTGTCGAAGGGTATAGTGAAAATAAAATCTAATCAACTTCATAATGGAGTCACGACATGAAAGTTAACAGTCAAACATGTGTTAGTTGAGGTAAAATAATAATTAGGTAATCGTAAAAGTGGCGTGGGAGCGTGTGGGGTGGCCAGGGTACGGTCGGCATACAAATTGAAAGTGTCCGATCGATCGCTGGACTCTACTCTCACGGAACCGATTACCTTAAGACAATGGCCTACAAGCCTTGCATCTATTACCCTTTTTAAGCTTTAAACTGCCCGATGCCCTTTGTACGAAGAAAATGATATGGTCTGCTGGCTTTACTCGACAATTACAGTTTAAAATCGTAGTCTCCTTCATTTAATTCAATTTTATTCCTCCTTCTTGGAGAGCAGGTGCAACGATACTTAAACAAATATTAGTTTGAAGAAAATATTTGAATTCAAAATAAAGTAAATGAGGATTGATATTGGAAAAACCTGTTTTTATGGTGCTATATAAACAAAATAAAATGTCTTATTAATTAAAGCTAAACAGGAAGATGAGTGGCAAATTTTTTTTTTATTTGGGTAGGTATATTAAAATTTCAGCTATTGTCAATTAATATAAATAACACAAAACAATTATTTCACATGATAAGTTTTCACATTAACTTTTTGCGACTTATCAATTGTGCAATAGTGGCTTGCAACTTAGAACAATATGTAAACAATTATAGTGTCATTTGATATTCTGTCAACAATAAGTGCAATGGCGGTGCAGGACGAGACGGGGTGTTGGAAACAAACAAATGACGTACAGCGAAATGTACTCGCGCACCCCTTGCCGTTAAGCCCTATGCAAAATAAAACACTCGATTGACATCTCTTTGAAATTTATTAAAAATTCAAGCAGCTTAGACTTTAAATGGAGGGTTAAACGCTCAGGAGAAAGGATTACCGTATATCCAAAATGCGTTGGTTTATTCCAAATGCTGGTAAGAAATATTGATTGACATACATTCACCATTTGCATTTCGGCGTGGAGTGCTTTGAAAACGAAATGTAAAGCTACAGTTAGCTATTTAAGTATTTAATCACTTTTAAGAACTAAATAATTGCCAAGTAAAGTAGGTACAAGCTTGAAATGAAATGAAATGAAATAATTTATTTGCAGGAATTGTGGTTAACTACAAGATTTTACAATATATCATGTATTACAATAAAGTCCGCACAATTCGCCAGCACACTGGCATACAAATGTTTATGTGTTTAACTAAATACAATATATTTTTAGATTAATTTTAACATTTTACATTACAGTTATTATTATCTTTAGTGTTTATAAGCAAAGAACTCATTTATGTTATAAAAGCAATGCGATTGTAGCCACTTTTTTAATTTAAGTTTAAACAATTGCATGGGCAATTCCTTAAATGCCATCGGGATTCCATTATATATCTTATAAGATATATAATGGAATCCCGATAACTGTTTCTGCTACATAAAGCAGTGCGACAAATTGGAAGTTGCAATCTGTGAGGATCCCTGGTTGGGTACTGACTATTTTGACAACTTTTAATGTACATAATATAGGGATGATGTTTCATAAATATTCCAAGCTTTCTAAGTTAATTGAAGTTCCTACGTACACACAATAAATTATAAAGCATTTAAATTAATGAAATGTAAGAAAATAATAAAAGATTTAATTCAACATTTGCTAAAACGCTGTGAATATTGCAATCATTTTTTAGGTTACGAATACCTTTATAAGGATATTTTGTCCTATCTTTCAACTTTCACCTGAACTTCGATAGCATATATAGTTTATTCGGATGTAATTTTCATTCATGTTACAACGTCATTCTCCTCTTTACATCACCATCCGATTTCGATAGCAATTTTTGTACTCAAAAATCGAAATAAAAATCATCCCCAATATTTGAGCTTTTATGAATAATGATGCACTATATCTAACACATCTCTTACACCTGTTGTTATGTCGGAAGATGGCGGGTTATCTGTTTATGATGATTAGGTGGCCGCCGGTTGCCAAGCAACGGGGGGCAGCGGTCAGCAGGGAGAGGGTCACTCGTTCCTCATACTCGAGACTCGTACACACCACCCACCCTTATAATTATTCTCGTTCTCCACGTTAAGTTAAATTGAAGCCTATTTATAAGTCGCTATATGAGATAATTTTTAATGGTCAAAGACTTGGCGACATGACAAATTATTTGTTACTTCTATTCAATCTCCTGAATTTAGGAACAACATTTCTGAAAATATGTCATGCCTATGCCATGACACAACGGTATGAACTCTTACATTAAAATCATTATGGCAATATCATAAATTAATGTTACTTTCAATAATATACATAATATTATGGAACATGAATGACATGGCAACCTTAATCGCAAGTCATAAATAGGCTTTTATTACACCCGTGAGACTTTTTGCAGTCTGTGAAAGTAAAACAACAAAAACAGGTAAATTTTAACTGACTTAACTGATTTTATGTTTTAAACGAACGAATTCACTGAACAGATTCTAATCGCAGCCACGATGAAGGGATCTCATCCGATTCTATTCGGAAGTTAAGTAGCGAAGGTTTATTTTGTGGTTAGAAGCTTTTTAAATGGCTATCTATCTCCACAACTCTTTTCATGTTTATTTTCTTTGGGGACAATTGTTTAATGTTAATTAACTTAACGACTTAAAATAACATTGTCCTTACAACTTTTACGCCATTTAAAGGTTTATTTTTATATAGTGTTATGTGCCATTAATAATGATTAATAATTTATGTAAACGAGAAGGTATTTTCTATTACCTACGTTAATATTGTGTGAAAAAAAATCTTCACAAATAATTTTAAAAATTATTAGTTATTTGTTGTAATTTACAGTTACAACAAAATAAAACATTTAGTCTTGTTTGTAATCGAGAAAGCATTCCAATATTATGAAGCATTGCAACGTGTAGTTACAATACTATAAACTATCGAACTATTAAGAGTGCATTCAACTCTAACACGGTACTATTATTAAACGGAATTCGATTTAAAACCGAACCCTCCTCGTCGTTTGTGAAATTGACATTTATTCTTCGTGTTTCATTGTTGTTGCAGTCGGATCCGATCTATTGTTAATTAGCTTAAACGGCCCGTGAGGTGCGTACGAGAAATTAGAAATGATGCGAAGAAAATAATACGATTGATTTATTCACGAAGAACATCACCATCTTTTTTTTGTAAATATTTGGATATATTATCAATATAATAATAATAAATCAAAAGCGCACTTTAAGTTTGAGGTAAAGAGATTAAAAAAATATTACATAAGTATTTTAAAGTTTTCGCAGTTTTAGTTGCTAACTCATATTATACTATTAAAATAAAATAACAGGACGTACCATAATTATTTTTGAAACTGTTTTATATTTTGAATGATTTTAATCAAAAAGGAGCTTTCTTTGGCGCTGCAGTAACTGCGGCGAACGACGGAACTACAAATTAACCCTTAAATTGTCACCCCTAGATAACTTGTGTTTATAATGTCCAAATTTGGAGGACGTATTGGAATTAGGATAGAAAAGAGGAAAATGAAAAAAAAAATTAAAAATTTTAATTTTTTCTATTGTTTTCACTATGTCACATAAAACGGACATTGCCAATTATATGTACATGTTCGAACCGTCACATATAACGGACATTGTACATTATTCCTGCAACCGTGGTACATGACTACAATGCACATTTTCAACTCTGTAATTCAAAATTATTATCAAATTATAATTATGGAGGATCTAGAATAAGCTTTTCAAACGTCTGTCTTAAAATGTTGGTTAAAACTTTAACGATATCGTTAAAAATAATGGATTTTAAAAAACGACAGTACTAAAAATCACAGCCTAAGAATATGCTAAGAATTGGAATAGAAATAGTATTACATAGCCTGAGAACTTATCTAATACACCAAGAAAGTCCTCTTCCCATTCACTAAATTGTACAGTTTGAAATGTGTTTGCTTCATCGTATGCAAAGAAGTCGTATACCATGCCTGAAGTACCAAAACGAACAGGAAATTTAAATCGCTTTTTTTGGATTCTTTGGCATATATTATATCCATTGTCTGCCTGTTTTTTAATTTGTAAGGTATTATATTATTTAAATTTTCAAACATTGGGTGGTATTTCTGGTAAGTAACATGATGCTGTGGCTGAAGAACTACTGAGAAGTAGGGAAGATTCATCTCACACCTCATGTAATGGCTGTAATTCTGCAGCAATAATATTTTGTTGATGGTAAAAATTCTGACTTTTTGAATCTTCATTGTGTCTCAAATCAATATGTCGTATAATTCCGAAGGTATGGTGCTGGGGGTAAATGATTGACACTGTTATCATAGTGAAATCACTCCTGTAGGTCTACATTTCCTTCGAAATCGACATCTCAACTCAACGCCAGACTCTTCAGCTTCCGCCAGAGGTAGTGAGGGAATTTTTTATTGATTGCCAAGTCATGCTCCTGTAAAATATAATAAAAATAGAGAAAAATATATCAAAATTATTCCGTTGAAAATGGAGGGCCTTATTGGCAACGTCCGTTACATAGGACATGTGAAGAATACCCTAGTATATACTCCAAGTTGTCAACGTCCGTTTTATGGGACATCGTATATAAACGAATATTTGTATACCAAATATTGTAAAATATGTCAAAATTATGTCAAAATACTATACTTACAATCGTATTCTAACTAATAATATAACATTATAAGCAAAATAGCCAAAATACTTACAGATATTATCAATTTTATCAAAAGAGTCAAGAGATCCGTTTTTTGCAATTTTCAAATGGTCACCATTCGCGACTGTACATGGCTTTGGTAAAAAAACCTGCATGTACGCGAAGGACATAGCTAGTCTCTTCCCAATATACCGATTAGCGAAGCTTAGGTCTGCCATAACAGCGCCAGCATGTGTGTAAATACTATGTCTTTTAAAACGGACGAAATCAATTTAAGGGTTAAAACGTGGTATAGATAGCTACACCTAGCGCCATCTGTTGGCAAATAGAACAAAACTATTAACCATGTATTAAAATAACACAAGCCATTATTGCTTGCCGTATGCCTAAAAATTATTATGCATTTACATATGAATGTATTTGCTACCAAAATTCAATTAATTACATTGGATGTTTAGAATCTACAATCCATAAGAATATATAAATTGACTTTTGAAATTCAAATAGGAAATAGCTTTAACCTTTAGTCCTACGTACACACAATAAATTATAAAGCATTTAAATTAAATTAATGTTAGATATATTTAAAAAAAACGTTACCTTATTTGTTAATCTTTTAAAGTATAACAAGCCAACTTATCCCATACTGGCTCTACAATAACTCATTACGACACTATGATATTTTAAAATTAATTATGTATGTTTCATTTGGTAAATTATTAAAAATAATTGTAAATAGTTTTGTATACAATGTAATATAAGTTACAAAACCGGTAAGTTAGTAGTAGTAACTAATTATACATACATATTAAAGTAGGTACATACTTTCATGTGAAAATAATAATATTACGTGTGCTTAGGTAGTTGTTGTACCTCCATAATAAGTGATTTTGTATCATAAGCAAACAATTTAAAGTAACTATTCCACGAATATCACCAAGAACTAATCAGACGCTTCTATTGTAAAGGACGATAACTAAACTATGATGTTTATTCGTTTATAATTTGCAAGTAACTGAAAGTTAATAAATGTACCTATACTGTGTTAGGTGCAGACTGTAATTACATTATAGGTACCTAAAGTAGAAATGCTTTAATATAATGTTGTTTAGGTACTAAATTATTTATCATGTAACATTATCGTCAACACAAACAACAAAGAAGTATTTTAAAAAATTACGCTAAAAAAATCTTCATTCGCTAAATAAGTCACACAAACACGAATAGCTAACGAATTGAACTCGTAAAATGAAAATGTACTGAGGCTGTAGAGTGTAGGTAAGGTTATTACATACGAGAGTTATTCGCTCCCCATCAGGAGTGCCTCGATTAAAGCCGTAAATACTTTGAGATTAATTATCTCGTAAACAGTCGCAGTGGCACTGCGCGACTCAAATCGCTCACCTACGCCGTGAGCGCGATACAAATTCAACTTTTCCAATTAAATTTCGTGAGGCATTAATAATTATTTGGGTACATCAATTTGTTTCGTCGCTGGCAAGCGCTGCCTTTAAGATTGTATGCTTACATAGGGTGAGGCACTTTCGATAAGTCTGAAGACGTGTTGCCATTTGAGTTCTGTAAAACTATGTTGTTACTATTCACACCTTTGCATTTTCTCAAATATGATTTATAAACATATGTTTTATCATACGATTCAATGATAAATCTCCGTAAAGTACTTACCTATTTTTGTATTACAACAAAGGTTCTCTTACTAAACTATTCAACTTTTAATAAACTATACTTAGGTACCTACTCACAATAAATAAACCCAATTTTAAATACAACTCCAAAAGCAATATCCGAAGACGTATCTTAAAACGCTTACCTCTGAATAGCAGCCGACTCCGGAATTAATTGAATTAAACTTGGAAATGAAATATTAACACTTTAACGTATAAAATTTAATACTGTTAAGTTATAACGTGATTATTCAACTCCCCGACAATTTCCAAAAACATCTAGGAAATTAAATTCGCGAGACGACGGCAGCGCCTCCTTTGAGCACAGCTTCCGCTTTTGTCGGCGCGAGCCTCACCACTCCGTACTCTGAAATTAATTTTCTTCGTCTTTATGTAATTTAATTATAAACATTTCAATATGCTCTGCGAATTTATACTCAAGAGAAAAGTTAAATAGAAGCGTTTAATACTTATCTTTTAATACCATTTCGTATAATGGCATGATTTCCGTGAAATTTAACGCAATTGATTTCAATGTTGGAATTGCTAAATACTGTTGATAATAATATTGTGCTATCCTTCAATCTAAAATGAATTTTTAAAAACCTTTATTTATTTATTAATTTTTTTAATATTATATAGGAATTAGGTCTAAAACAAATTCTTGAATAAAAAACTGAAGATCACTTATTTAGTTAACATTCACAAACAAGCATTAAGATTAGCTCAAACATTATCACCCTAAAACTCAAAACGATAAAGCACTTAAAACAAACATACCTACCTTATTAATAAAAGTAAAACCAAATGTTATAGAGCAATCAAAATAGAAGCCATTCCCG